>NC_138167.1:14289884-14449980 GCF_964165515.1 Mesoplodon bidens
ACAAACTCACAGCAAACATCATTCTCAATGGTGAAAAACTGAAAGCATTTCCTCTAGATTAGGAACAAGACAAGGATGTCCACTCTCACCACTATTATTCAACATAGTTATGGAAGTCCTAGCAACGGCAGTCAGAGAAGAAAAAGAAATAAAAGGAATCCAAATTGGAAAAGAAGAAGTAAACTATCACTGTTTGCTGATGACATGATACTATACATAGAGAATCCTAAAAATGCCAACAGAAAAATACTAGAGCTACTAAATGAATTTGGTAAAGTTGCAGGCTACAAAATTAATGCACAGAAATCTCTTGCATTCCTATATACTAATGATGAAAAATCTGAAAGAGAAATTAAGGAAAGACTCTCATTTACCATTGCAACAAAAAGAATAAAATACCTAGGAATAAACCTACCTAGGGAGACAAAAGACCTGTATGCAGAAAACTGTAAGACACTGATGAAAGAAATTAAAGATGATACCAACAGATGGAGAGATATACCATGTTCTTGGATTGGAAGAATCAATGTTGTGAAAATGACTATACTACCCAAAGTAATCTACATATTCAATGCAATCCTTATCAAATTACCAATGGCATTTTTTACAGAACTAGAACAAAAACTCTTAAAATTTGTATGGAGACACAAAAGACCCCAAATAGCCATAGCAGTCTTGAGGGAAAAAAATGGAGCTGGAGGAATCAGACTCCCTGACTTCAGACTATACTACAAAGCTACAGTAATCAAGACAATATGGTACTGGCACAAAAACAAAACATAGATCAAAAAACAAGATAGAAAGCCCAGAGATAAACCCATGCACCTATGGTGAACTAATCTATGACAAAGGAGGCAAGGATATGCAATGGAGAAAAGACAGTGTCTTCAATAAGTGGTGCTGGGAAAACTGGACAGCTACATGTAAAAGAATGAAATTAGAACACTCCCTAACACCATACAAAGAAATAAACTCAAAATGGATTAGAGACCTAAATATAAGACCAGACACTATAAAAGTCTTAGAGGAAAACATAGGAAGAGCACTCTTTGACTTAAATCACAGCAAGATCTTTTTTGGTCCACCTCCTAGAGTAATGGAAATAAAAACAAAAATAAACAAATGGGGCCTAATGAAACTTAAAAGCTTTTGCACAGCAAAGGAAACCATAAACAAGATGAAAAGACAGCCCTCAGAATGGGAGAAAATATTTACAAACGAATCAATGGACAAAGGATTAATCTCCAAAATATATGAACAACTCATGCAGCTCAATATCAAAAAAACCAAAAACCTAATCCAAAAATGGGTGGAAGACCTAAATAAACATTTCTCCAAAGAAGACATACAGATGGCCAAGAAGCACATGAAAAGCTGCTCAACATCACTAATCATTAGAGAAATGCAAATCAAAACTACCATGAGGTATCACCTCACACCAGTTAGAATGGGCATCATCAGAAAATCTACAAACAACAAATGCTGGAGAGGGTGTGGAGAAAAAGGAACCCTCTTGCACTGTTGCTGGGAATGTAAATTGATATAGGCACTATGGAGAACAGTATGGAGGTTCCTTAAAAAACTAAAAATAGAATTACCATATGATCCAGCAATCGCACTACTGGGCACATACCCAGAGAAAACCATAATTCAAAAAGATACATGGACCCCAATGTTCATTGCAGCACTATTTACAATAGCCAGGTCATGGAAACAACCTAAATGCCCAATGACAGACGAATGGATAAAGAAGTTGTGGTACGTATATACAATGGAATATTACTCAGCCATAAAAAGGAGTGAAATTGTGTCATTTGTTGAGACGTGGATGGATCTAGAGACTGTCATACAGAGTGAAGTAAGTCAGAAAGAGGAAAACAAATATCGTATATTAACGCATGTATGTGGAACCTAGAAAAATGGTACAGATGAACCGGTTTGCAGGGCAGAAGTTGAGACACAGATTTCAAGAAAAAACTTATGGACACCAAGGGGGTAAAGCAGCGGGGGATGGGGATGGTGGTGTGATGAATTGGACGATTGGGATTGACATGTATACACTGATGTGTATAAAATGGATGACTGATAAGAACCTGCTGTATCAAAAAATTAATAAATTAAATTTTAAAATTTAAAAAAATAAATAATTTACCTTGAAGGGTAAAAAAAAAAAACCAGTCATTGTATTTAGAACCCACCCCAATCCAGAATGATCTCATTTTGAGATCCTTAACTAGTTACATCTGCAAAGACCCTGTTTACAAATAAGGTCACATACTGAGGCTCTAGATGGACATGAATTGGGAGAAGGGCCATTCTTCAACCCACCCTAGAGAATATGGGCCACTAGATGTATTTCAGAGCCTTCCACTCTGCCATCCTTGGTTCTTTTGAATTGCTCCCTCTCACAGTGGGAAGGTGATGCTATTAAAAAAAAAAAAGAAAAAAAGAAAATCTATGTCACAATGTTACTTGAGGGAAAGCTTGGATTGACCAAATATTGTTGAAATAAGAACTTTGAGAAGTCAAACCATTGTACTGGTTATTACTCACTTCAGGAAGAGAAGGACATGATTAGAAAACATTAATATTCCAGCAACCCCTGGAGCAAAATAAAGAAACTGCTATGACACTGGCTAAGTCAGGTCATAATATTACTTAAGTCTAAACCTCTGTAAATCTTGCTTATTGTTTTTGTTAAAGTAAATTAATTTCTTCAGCATTTAGTGAGGAGAAAGTAGGTCCCCACATTATCTAACATTTAACTACAAGATTTGGGGTTACTCTTCCAAGAATGTGAAGGCATATCATAACTCCAGATCCTGTTTTAGGAAACTGTTTCTCATCCAAACAATGTATTTGTAATAAGAATTAAAATTTGGCCATCTAAGCTATAAATGTACTCACACATTATGTATTTATTCAACCAGTACCATATATATAAGGGTAGTTTCTCTTGCTTCTCAGGAAGATTCAATATCCTTGGGTTTAGATTTACCTGACAGACAGAAAAAATGTTTTGATTTTGTATAAGGCAGGTGCTTCTAACAGATTCTAGTCCAAACACAAAGCAAAAATGTAATTAGGCAGAGGAGATAGATAGATAGATAGATAGATAGATAGATATGTGTGTACTTGAAATTTTACATAAATAGTACCCTATCTTTAACATTACATTTTAAAGTTTATTCTTATAGGTATCTGTCTAGTTCACTCCTTTTCAATAGCTGCATAGTATTACATTGGATACATTAATTCTAGTTTATTTTTCCCTTCTACTAATAAGGAAATTTTAGTTTGTTTCTACTGTTTCACTATTATTTATCTGTGGTGAACATTCTTGAATTAACTCATGGTAAATACAGGTAAAAGTTTTTCTAAGACAGTCAGAAGTGAAATGCTAAATCACAAAGCATAAGCATCTTAAATTTTACCAGGTATTGAAAATTTCTTTCCAAAGCGCTTGAACCAATTTTACTCTCCCACAGCAATTTATTTCCATGTACTGACATTCTCACAAATACATACTAATATTAGTCTTTGGAACATTTGTCAAGCAGATGGATGTGAAATGGTATCTGATTCTTATTCAATCTGAATTTCTTTGATTACTAGTGAAGTGGAGCATACTTTCGTTTTTATTAGCAGTTTTCTCCTCTATGAATTGCCTGTTCATATGCTTTGCACATTTTCCTGTTAGATTGATTATTGTTTTCGTTATGATTTGTGTGAATTCTTTATATATTCTAGACACTAACCCTTTGTTCTTTACATGCATTGTAAATATTTTTTTACCACTTTGTGGCATATATTTTTGCTTCCTTCATGGTATCTTTTGTCACATAAAAGTCACACCCTTTGGTGAATAAAACAAAACTTTTTGGTTAACTGTTGAATAACCTGGGAACCTTCTTCTTTCGTGTCAGCAAACGCTGAAGGAGGCACTTTCTTTAATGAAAACAGTAAGCTCACATAGATTCAAATTTAAGTAATATCTTTGCCCCACCAGACTAATTTTTAGCAGTCATTGCACTTTGCTCGTTTTCAGTTTCATTTTTGTTTCTGTCACTTGTAAAGTTCTTTCTATCCCATGAACTCAGTTATGTATCTAAGACAATTTTTGTCAAATTTTATCCAGAATTTCTAATACTTGGAATTGAAAGATGTTTGAGGTTCTCTTAGTCTACCACTTTATGTGAATCTCATCTCTTTCACTCATTTTTTTAATAGATCTTTATTGGAGTATAATTGCTTCACAATACCGTGTTAGTGTCTGTTGCACAACAAAGCGAATCAGCCATATGCATACACACGTCCCCATATCCCATCCTTCTTGAGCCTCCCTCCCATCCTCCCTATCCCACTCCTCTAGGTCATCGCGAAGCATGGAGCTGATCTTACTGTGCTGTGCTGCTGCTTCCCACCAGCCAACTATTTTACAATCCATAATGTATATATGTCAATGCTACTCTCTCTTCGCCCCAGCTTTGCCCTCCCACCCCATGTCCTCAAGACCATTCTCTATGTCTACCTTTTAATTCCTGCCCTGCAACTAGGTTCATCAGTACCATGTTTTTAGATTCCATATACATGCGTTAGCATATGGTATTTGTTTTTCTCTTTCTGACTTACTTCACTCTGTATGACAGACTCTAGGTCCATCCACCTCACTACAAATAACTCAATTTCATTTCTTTTTATGGCTGAGTAATATTGCATTGTCTATATGTGCCACATCTTCTTTATCCATTCATCTGTCGATGGACATTTGGGTTGGTTCCGTATCCTGGCTATTGTAAATAGAGCTGCAGTGAACATTGTGGTGCATGTTTCTTTTTGAATTATGGTTTTCTCCAGATATATGCCCACGAGTGGGACTGCTGGATCATATACCTTGGCCTATGTTGACATTCACTCAGGCCAGTCCATCACCTATTAGTCTAAGATAGTTAGTGTACTTCCCTTTCCCTGGAAGACTGAAGGGAGAGCAGAAAAGACATGACCTAGAGCCTGAGAGCAGAGCAACCTCCCTTCAAAGAGGATGGAAAGACACAGGATGGGGAGAGGCTTGTCTCAGTCACTGGAGGACATTTTGCTCCCTCAGATGCACAAAAATAATGACAATTTTCTGTAAAAAGTAACAGAAAGCG
Organism: Mesoplodon bidens; assembly: GCF_964165515.1. Lineage (NCBI taxonomy): Eukaryota > Metazoa > Chordata > Mammalia > Artiodactyla > Ziphiidae > Mesoplodon > Mesoplodon bidens. The sequence continues at coordinate 14,295,035 of NC_138167.1, forward strand.
CTTATCCTTGAACATTACCACCTTAGATGTAAAAATATAAACAGAAATTTGACATATAGAGTAAGAACATTTTTATTATTTTCAAAATAATATGAAAAATCCAAGTAGATTTGAATAACACAAAGTCCATGTGGAATTACAAATCAAGCTTGATTCAATAAAATAATCCATGTATCCAATTCAACATGCAGGCAAATTTAAGCTAGTGAATTGCAAACTTTAGTGTATTTAATCACTCAAAGAGCAGGCTATTGCTCACTCCAGGTCTCCATTCCCAGAGAGTCCGATTCAGAGGGCTTGAGGATGAGCCTGAAAATCTGCATTTCAACAATTATCCCAGCTTGATCTGTTTTAGGTTGTCTTGAGAAATCCTCGTTTAAACTCTAGTGTGTACGTGACAAAGAAATAATAAAGGTTTTGAAGAAGAGGAATAATCTAATCAGAATTCTGCTTTAGAAAGACTATTCTAGAATTTAGAGGCAGATTAGATCAGGAAAGGACTAGTTAGAGAATTACTGCAACAATGCAGTTGAAAGATAATGAGAGTTAAAACAAGGTAATGGCTGTGAGATCAGAAAAAAGAGAGATGTTGAATAAGTAGACTCCACAGTATACAGCGAAAGATTAGAGGTTGAATATAAACTAAATGGAAGCATTAAAGATGGATCAGAAGTTACCATTTTAGGAGAATAATGATGCCGTTTGTAATATCGCAGCACAAATACATGAAAATAGAGAAAATAACTTATTTGATTATGAACATGTGAGTTTGAAGTACTAGAGTTATCCTGTGAACAATCGGAAATACCCATTTGGAGTCAGATAGGGCCTTAAAGAGGTAGTTTTATGAGTCCTAGGCATAGAGATTATAGTTGAAGCCACAGGAGCCTGTGAAATCACCCAAGAGGAAAGGGGGAAAGAAAAGGAGAAGAAAAGAGAGGAGAAAGCCAAAAGGTAAGCTTTGGGGAATATCTAAATGTAAGAGATTAGAAAAGGAAAAGAAAACAAGAAACAAGGTGGGACAAGAAATGGCTGGGTGCTGTATCTCAAGAATCTAGGATAGAGAGTTTCACAAAAGAGGAAATAAAGTAGTCAATTGTGTTATATGACCTTAAGGGGTTGCCTACTATAAGGCTGGAGAGGATCAATGGTGGTCGTTAAGAGAGCAGTTTCAGTTGGCAGGATTTAGACAGCTCCAGATGAAAACCTAAGTAAGAACTGAGAAAGTAGACACAATAAAATTAAAATTATGCAGAGAGTTTTAATGGTAACTTCAGGGCATGGATACACTGGAAAAAGCTCTGTTCTCAGAAGAAACATAAGTTAATCTATACGCTGAAGGGAAGGAGCAGGTAGGGCAAAATACAGTGAGGACAGAAAATAAAAAGAATACTTGAAGGAGCAAAGTCAGGGAGACGGTAAAGGGATGAATTAAGAGAACAATCTGGCAGGGTTAGCCATGTAAAGGATGTGTTTCTTCTGCTGAGCTTGAAAGAAAGCAAAAAGAGATAATAGTTGAAAGTCGAATTAAGGTGCTGTCAGGGAGGAAATTAAAAGAGGCCACATTCATTAATTTAATCTTTTCAGAAAAGTAGAAGGAGAAGTCAGCTGCTTAGAAAATGGGGGCAGGGTTTTAACTATAGTTTTCAGACAGTTAAGTAGTTTCAAATTGGAAATGTATCAATGAGAGAAAAATATAAAAGTTTCTAAGCTGCGTTGCCTATAAGTCAATTACCCATTTTCAATGGCATGACTATACCGAGAAATATACTTGACTTTAAGGGGTAGAAAAGAGTACAACATCAGTTATTTATTGCCACTAAACTTCAGTGGCTTTTGTGAGTTTTTATCCCTGACATGTTTGGGAGTCAGCTGGCAGTTGGATGATCTCGATTAGTCTTGACTGGAACAACTGGAGAGACATGGTTCGGTTCGACATGTCTCTCATTCTCTAGCAGGAGAGCTTGAATAAGTTCCCATGGTGATGGCAGAGGCACCAGAGAGCAAATCCTAACACATAAGCCCATTTCAAGCCTCTTCACGTGTTATGTCTGAACATCCCATTGGCCAAAGCAAGCCACGTGGCTGAACCCATTGTCAAGGAGTGGGAAAGGTGACCCCACCCATGGTAGAAGGGCACTGCAAAGATGTGGATTTATGGAGGGGTGACTAATTGATCACTGTCACTGAACTTTTGCCTAGTAAATAAACAAAATGATGACTATATGTGTTTCATCACAGTAAACCCACATCTCAGGATTAAATATTTCAACATTTGTGCCTTTAAAAATAACACGTTCTCATATTGGGAGTAAGCTGCCAGCCAAGGTGCGTGCTGTAGTTAAAGCAAAGATTTTTCAATTAATGTATTATGGTATTTTGGAAAATTTTGGGTATTACCCAACTATCTCAAAATTACCATAGTTACTCTGTGAAGAAAAATAAATGCAAATGAGAAAGTAATTAACTCAACAATACAGTACAATTACAAACAATTTCACTCTGACATGGTGTGGGTATTATGTATTCTTGGTTGCACTGCAAACAAAACCAAGCAAAACAAAACAAAGTGGTAAGAGGAAAAAAGGGTATGATTTGGACAAATGAAAATAAGTTTATGTTTTAAAGTCTACACTAAATTACAAGCTTGTAATTTTTTAATAGAGCTTTGAAAAATGTTTTGTAAAATATAGAAGCTGTTAACAATCTGCTCCCACAAGCCATTTGCTCTCATGACTCCACAATGGGTAAAGACCCTTTGATGTCACCACTACCTCCCCACTGTTAAATCCCATCACTAGCACTTGACATATTTGATAACCCACTCCTCTTTAATACACTTTCTTCACTTGTCTTTTGCAATACTATATTTTCTTGGTTTTCCTCCTACTTCACCAAGGTTTCCTTCTTAGTCTCTGCTGCTAGTTTCTCCTCTTCTCCCAACCTTTTTATATTGGAGGACCCCAGGGCTTAGTCCTTGGAATTCTTTTCTTTATCCATCCACTTTATTCTCCAGGTCATCTTATCCCATCCCATCACTTTGGGTCATGGGATGATTTCTATGTCTCCTACCCAGACTTCTCTTCTGAAGTCCAGCTTCCTTTATCCAGCTACCTACTATACAACATCTTTATTTGTATATCTAATAGCCATTTCAAATTTAACATGTCCAAAATCAAACTCCTAATCTTTCAATCCAAACCTGCAGAATTCCCACCTCAGTTGACAGCAATTCCGTTCTTGTAGATACTCTTGTCAAAACCTTAGCGTTATTCTTTCTTTTTCACTCCACATTCTTTCTATCCATTCTATCAGAGAAACTTGTTGACTTCACCCATAAAATATATCCAGGATCCAACTGCTTCTCACTACCTCCACTGCTACCCCCTGCTCCAGCCATCATCTCTGACCTGGATTACTGTGTTAGCCTCCTTACCAATCTACGTGCTTTCACACTTCCCATTCCAGTCTATTCTCAACAGTGAGCCTTTTAAAATCTAAGTTAGATCATGTCACTCCTCTGCTCAAAACACCCCAAAGCCCCCCTGAAGGCAAAAGCCTTACAATAGCCTATATGTTCCAGGTGCTATGGCCCCTGTTACCTTGCTGATATCATCTTCTACCCACCATCTTGTTCACTCTTCTCCAATCATACTGGCCTCCATGCTGTTCCTTGAATGCACCAGGAAAGCTCCAACCTGAGGGCTTTGCACTGGCTGTTCTCTCTGCATGAAATGGTCTTTACCTCTCCTTCAAGTCTTTGATCAAATATCATCTCCTCATGAGGCCTTACCTAGTACAAAACTGTACTGCACAGCCTGCCTCTCCCCAAATACACACACTCCCTGGCCCCCTCTCTGCTTGATTTTTACAGCACGTATCACTTTCTAATGTATTATAAATTTCCCTATTTGTTATGTTTATTTCTTCCACTAGTATAATGTAAGACATACATGAGCAGGGATTTTGTGCCTTTGATTTACTTATACATCCCAAACACCTAAAACAATGCCTGGCACAGAATAGACCCTCAATAAATATGAGTTTAATATATGAATTTTAACAAGTGAAAAAATTAGTTCAATTACCAGGTGCATCCCTCTCATACGGCAAGACAGGTATTTTGTTAAATAAATACCATTAGAGATCTTTCCATTCATATTTATTTTATTATTCTCCCTACTTTTGCTAGAATCTGCATCTCTTAATAGTATTTTTAAACAGCAGTATTTAAAAATCTATCTGTATTTAAAATTTTCTTTCATACATAACACGTTTATGAAAAATACCTCCACTAAGTTTGCTTCCTCTTTTTGTATACAAATTGCAGCTAGAACATAGCTAAAATGTCTTCACTTCTGATATTTTTAAATGCAATTTATGTAGAAAAGTTTGCTGATCATACATTTTAATTATATTCTTTCCAATGTCTGATTTGATACTCTCTTTAATTGGAGGAATAGTGTCAAGAAATAGTTGTCTTATCTAATAGTGACAACTGAGCTGTCATTGCTATCTTTGTTTGTGACCTGAAAGTGATAGATGCTGGCCACTTAATGAACTCCGCCTGGCAGACAGAAGACCTACACGTCACACACTCCAGTGACTCTCCTCCTGCAGCTCCCGCATGTCCAAGTTTTCCCCCCTTCCTCGTCCTTCTTTTTTTTCTTTTTTTTAAAATTAATTAATTAATTAATTAATTAATTATTTTGACTGCATTGGGTCTTCGCTGCTGCGTGCAGGCCTTCTCCAGCTGCGGCGGGCGGGGGCCATTCCTCGCCACGGTGCGCAGGCCTCTCACCGCGGTGGCCGCTCCCACCGCGGAGCACCAGCTCCAGGCATGCGGGCTCAGTAATTGTGGCACTCAGGCTCAGTAGTTGTGGCTTGAGGGCTCCAGAGTGCAGGCTCAGCAGTTGTGGCGCATGGGCCCAGCTGCTCCACAGCATGTGGGGTCTTCCCGGACCAGGGCCCGAACCCGCACCCCCTGCACTGGCAGGCGGACTCCCAACCACTGCGCCACCAGGGAAACCCCCCTCGCCTTTCTAATATCTTGCCTGGTTCCACTTTCAACAATGCCAATGGCCAGCTTTACATACAGTCAGTGAATGGACTGCAACAGATTGGGTTGCATGCCTCATTCCTAAATGTCAGGTTCCCACCTTGAAAACTCTGCATGACCAGAAAGGATGGATGATGGCACATGCAAAGGAACCTTAGGCCCATGAGGCAGTTGTCAGCAGCATTTTATCATCCCAGATCCTTATACCTCTTCTCTCTCTTTTCTCTCCTTCCAACATCTTGCTTTCCTCTTCTCCCTTGTTCATTTCACCCTTACCTTTCTCACTTCTTCCTTCTTCCTGTAGATAGTTGTTACTTTAAGGACATCTTATTCCCTCAGAATTTATAATGCTTGCCAAAAGTATTTCCTTTAAAATGTTTATAGTCTGTCTTTTTATGCTAGGACTTAAAATCACTAATATTCCCATCCACTGGAGGCAAATGTGAATGAAGTAAGTCCCCTACATAAAAACCTTCAAGTTGCCAACTTTCAATGATGCAAACGTGTTACTACCTAGACATCACTGGATCATTTTTTCAAGAAGGTAGGTAGTACTGAATCCAGCGAGGGACCAGACGCTGTGCCATCAACATCAGGCGTGACAGAAAGTGCAGCCTGCCCTCCGTCTCCTATCGCTGACAATCCTTCAGCTTTACCATCTCCCACCTCCTCTCCCTCCTCCAGTCAGTAACTCTTCTTGCCTGTTCACTCGATGCCAGCCCCTGTATGCCAGCTGTTGGACTGTACTGCTGTACTTTTCAAGGTACTGTACTGTAAGATTAAAAGTGTTTTATTTTTTCTGTTTGTTTTTTATATATTATTTGTGTGAAAAGTATTATAAACCTATTACAGTACAGTACTATATAGCCAATTGTGTTAGTTGGGTACCTAGGCTAAGTTTGATGGACTTACGAATAAATTGGACTTACAAATGTGCTTTCGGAACAGAACTCGTTCATATGTAGGAGACTTATTGTACTAGCTGGGAAGGGGATCACCAAGACCATGGCCAAAGAGCTGTATTTCTAGATCTCCTTTGCCCACTATGGACCCCATCATGCACCAAAACAAAACAAAAAATGAAGACAGTTGAAAGCAGAAAAGAGTGATTTGATTCAGGGGGTGAAATCCTAAGTACAAGGAACAGCCTTGCTACTTTTCAATAGATGACTGTAGGCAATCTGTTCCAGTCCCATTATCTCCATATAAGATTGTAGCATCTACTTCCTGGGAGCATGTGTGACAATAAAGCTAACACCTTGGAAATAAGCCTATAGACCTTACAGTGTTTTAAGAACATACACAATTACTGGTAAAGATCCCAGAAATAATTAAGCCACCTATTTTAAAACATGGATTATAAAAAAAACAGCTGGGAAAAAAATGTCTATCTTATATATGATAAACAAAGAACCAATGATAAAGCTTAGCTGCAAGATTTTTTTAATTTATTTATTTTTAATTAATTTATTTTTTTTTTGCGGTATGCGGGCCTCTCACTGTTGTGGCCTCTCCCGTTGCGGAGCACAGGCTCCGGACGCGCAGGCTCAGCGGCCATGGCTCACGGGCCCAGCCGCTCCGTGGCATGTGGGATCTTCCTGGACCGGGGCATGAACCTGTGTCCCCTGCATCGGCAGGCGGACTCTCAACCACTGCGCCACCAGGGAAGCCCTATTTTTATTTTTATTTTATTTATTTTTGGCTGTGTTGGGTCTTCGTTGCTGCACACAGGCTTTCTCCAGTTGCAGCGAGCGGGGGGTACTCTTCGTGCAGTGTGCGGGCTTCTCATTGAGGTGGCTTCTCTTGTTGCGGAGCATGGGCTCTAGGCGCGGTCTTCAGTAGTTATGGTGTGTGGGCTTCAGTATTTGTGGCACTCCGGCTTAGATGCTCCGCGGCATGTGGGATCTTCCCGGACCAGGGATCTAACCCGTGTCCCCTGCATCAGCAGGCAGATTCTTATCCACTGTGCCACCAGGAAAACCCAGCTTCAAGATTTAAGAAAAATTGTACTACAGTACATATGTGAAGATATACCATCCCAGGATATTTCAAGTTTAAGTTTTAATCATGAAATACTTCAAACATCAAAAGTGTAGAAAATACTATAACAGTTACCTATTCACATATCACTAATATAAACAGATGTTAACATTTTCCATTATATGTTTTAGATATTTCCCTTTATATGAAAAAACAAAATGTTGCAGCTAAAGTTAAAGACCTACTTCCCTTCTTTTCCTCTTTTCTTCCTCTCAAACAACCACTTTGCTGAAATTGTTTGTATCATTTCATACAAGTTTGGGGACATTTACCTCCATAAAGAAAATTCACTAATATTAGTGTATTTTAAAACTTTATATACACACTAAACATAACCCTTTAATCTTTTTCTTCTAAAAAATATATTTCTGAGATTTATCTATGTTTGTACCTGCAGTTCTAGTTTGCTTATTTGTATGGCTCTATAACATGTTGAAAAACAATTATATATGTGTCTCCTTATACACCTGAACTTCTCCCTAAAGATGCATAATTGCTGGGTGACAGCACACAACAATCCTCATATTTATAACACCATTGTTAATACATAATGTCTCCCGCAGGTGTCATCAGAATTATTACATTGTACTCATTATATAAGTCTGATATAGTATGTCATGACTTTTAACTGAATACTAGCAACGTTGAAACCTTCTCAAATTTTCATTGGCATTCAGTTTTTTTCTTCTGTGAATTGTCCATCATGGCCTTTGCCTATCTTTCTATTGGGTTGGTTTTCTTTTTATCATTAATTTGTAGAATCTCTTTATATATTCTGGATAGTAATACTTTGATGGTTATATGCATTACAAATTTCTGGCCGTTTTTATCTACTTTTTTCACATTGTTCATGGTACCTTACAGAAGTTATTATGTAGTCAGATATTAGTATTTTCCCTATTAGTTTGTGCTTTTGCATCATATATAAGAAATGTAGACCTGTATAATTAAAATATTATTTTCCCACGTTTTCTTCTAATTATTTTATTATTTTACTTTTTAATTCAGGCTTTTAGTCCATCTGGAATTCAATTTGTATATATGTACAGATATAAACTTTTTCCATATCAATTATTTTCAAAATATCATTTATTTAATAATCCACCTTGTTTCGGCCAAACTTTATTACCACAGTCCTCAAGTAAATAGGTTTGGCTCCAAATTTCCTTTTCTTTTCCATTCCATTCTTTTCCTGTGTCAACCCTCACAGATTTTATTCTTATGAATTTACAGAAGTTTTAATATCTAGTCAGGCAAATCCACCATTCTTCTTCTTCAAGATTGTGTTGACTACTCTTGCTCCTTTGTATTTCCACATAAATGTTAGGATTAGCTTGTGAAATCCCACTAAAAAGAAACTGATGACTTTTTATTTAAAATGCATTGAACTTATAGATTAATTGGGGATAAGCTTCCATCTTTATGACTTTGATTCTTCCCATCCGTAAATCATGGTATCACAATTATGCTACATCTCTCCAATATTTGTCTTATTTTAATAAAGTTTTATAATTTTCTCAATAAAGGTTATAATAATCTTTCATAAGTTTCTTTTTCTAGATACCAGTCTTGTTTTCCATTATAAATGATATATAAAGCTTTTATAGAACATTTTCTAAGGGAGACAGCCTACAAAATGGTTAACAGAACAAGTTTGGATATTGAAACCAAGAGGCTTGAGTTCAAATCCTAACTTTGCCATTTACAGGGTATATCACCTAAAGCAAGTTATTTAAACTGTTTTTGCCTGTGGGAGATAGTTCACTCATCTACAAAATCAAGTATTCTAATAATGGCTGCCTCATAGGATTGTTGTGATGATTACATAAATAAACAGGGGAGGGGGGACGCAAAGCCCTTAGAACAGTGCCTGGCACATATAAATGCTTAACAAACGTTAATTTATTGACTCAGGATGGGCTAGGTTATTAACAAGTAACTCTAAAATCTCAGTGACTTAAAGCAACAAAGTTCATTTCTTGTTTATGCTGCATGTCTGGCAGGTATTAGGTGGGCCACTGCTCTCTTTTGTGCTCACCCCAGGGCCCAACTGATAGAGCAGCTGTTATCAGGCAGATTGCCATGTTCTGAGGAACAATGAAAAACACTGTAGCCAGTAATGTACTAGGCTCCCAAAGCTTACACCTGGAAGTGACAGGCATCACTTGTGCTTACGTTTCATTTGTCACAGACAGTCATGATCAAAGCTAACTTTAAAGGGACAGGAAAGTAAAATCCTGCCATGTACTAAGACAGAATCAAAGTTATTTATTGAACAGAGTTAATGGTTATCATAGTTACTATAAATTGTTTGATCACAGTTTATAAAAATTGAATTTTTAAAAACTCTTAATCTTAAGTCCTATTAACTTGTTAAACTATCTTATTAGTTTTAATAGTTGGTCTGGAGTTTCTGTTGGATTTTCTTGGTAAGTATTCCACTCTTTATAAATAATGACAGTTTTGTGCCTTGTTTCCCAATCCTTATGCGGTTTATCTCAAATGTTTGCGTCTGTGTGTTGAGGTATGTTGTTGTGCCGGCTAGAACTTCTAGCATAAATGAAGAAATGTAGTGGAAGTAACAACTGACAATGAAATGGTGTGTATTGTCAACCTTCTCAATTTTTGTGAATTTCATCAATGTGAAGTATCTTATCTTTCTAATAGTTGGCATTTCCTCAATTACCAATTAGGTTGGGCTTTTTTTTTTAATGTTCCTGGCCATGCAACTTCTCCTTTGTGAATTGTCAATTTATACCCTTTGCTTATTTTTCTATTGCACTGTTTGCATTTTTCTTACTAAAATGTAAGAATACTTATATGTTCGGATAATAATGCTTTGTTGTTTAAATGCATTTGAATACCTTCTTATAGTCTATAGCGGGAATATGATTTTTTTTGAATTTTTGAATTTTATTTTTTGTACTTCAGCTTATTAGTCATCCATTTTATACACATCAGTGTATACATGTCAAACCCAATCGCCCAATTCATCACACCACCACCACCACCCCCCACCGCTTTTCCCCTTTGGTGTCCCTACGTTTGTTCTCTACATCTGGGTCTCAATTTCTGCCCTGCAAACTGGTTCATCTGTACCATTTTTCTAGGATCCATATATATGCATTAATATATGATATTTGTTTTTCTCTTTCTGCCTTACTTCACTCTGTATGACGGTCTCTATATCCACCACGTCTCTACAAATACCCCAATTTCGCTCCTTTTTATGGCTAAGTAATATTCCATTGTATATATGTGCCACATCTTCTTTATCCATTCATCTGTCGATGGGCATTTAGGTTGCTTCCATGACCTGGCTATTGTAAATAGTGCTGCAATAAACATTGGGGTCCATGTATCTTTTTGAATTATGGTTTTCTCTGGGTATATGCACAGTAGTGGGATTGCTGGATCATATGGTAATTCTATTTTTAGTTTTTTAAGGAACCTCCATACTGTTCTCCATAGTGCCTGTATCAATTTACATTCCCAGCAACAGTGCAAGAGGGTTCCCTTTTCTCCACACCCTCTCCAGCATTTGTTCTTTGTAGATTTTCTGATGATGCCCACTCTAACTGGTGTGAGGTGATACCTCATGGTAGTTTTGATTTGCATTTCTCTAATAGTTAGTGATGTTGAGCTGCTTTTCATGTGCTTCTAGGCCATCTGCATGTCTTCTTTGGAGAAATGTTTATTTAGGTCTTCTGCCCATTTTTGGATTAGGTTGTTTGTATTTTTTAATATTGAGCTGCATGAGCTGTTCATATATTTTGGAGATTAATCCTTTGTCCATTGATTCATTTGCAAATATTTTCTCCCATTCTGAGGGTTGTCTTTTCTTCTTATTTTTAGTTTCCTTTGCTTTACAAAAGCTTTTAAGTTTCATTAAGTTGCATTTATTTTTGTTTTTATTTCCATTACTCTAGGAGGTGGATCAAAAAATATCTTGCTGTGGTTTATGTCAAAGACAGTTCTTCCTATGTTTTCCTCTAAGACTTTTATAGTGACCAGTCTTACATTTAGGTCTCTAACCCACTTTGAGTTTATTTTTGTGTATGGTGTTAGGGAGTGTTCTAATTTCATTATTTTACATGTAGCTGCCCAGTTTTCCCAGCACCAATTATTGAAGAGACTGTCTATTCTCCATTGTATACCCCTGCCTCCTTTGTCATAGGTTAGTTGACTATAGGTGCGTGGATTTACCTCTGGGCTTTCTATCCTGCTCTGTTGAACTATATTTCTGTTTTTGTGCAGGTACTATACTGTCTTGATTACTGTGGCTTTGTAGTATAGTCTGAAGTCACAGAGTCTGATTCCTCCAGCTCTGTTTTTTTCCCTCAAGACTGCTTTGGCTATTCGGGGTCTTTTGTGTCTCCATACAAATTTTAAGATTTTTTGTTCTAGTTCTGTAAAAAATGCCATTGGTAGTTTCATAGGGATTGTATTGAATCTGTAGATTGCTTTGGGTAGTATAGTCATTTTCACAATGTTGATTCTTCCAGTCCAAGAACATGGTATATCTCTCCATCTGTTGGTATCATCTTTAATTTGTTTCATCACTGTCTTATAGTTCTCTGCACACAGATCTTTTGTTTCCCTAAGTAGGTATATTCCTAGGTATTTTATTCTTTTTGTTGCAGTGGTAAATGGAAATCTTTCTTTAATTTATCTTTCAGACTTTTCAGCATTAGTGTATAGAAATGCAAGAGATTTCTGTGCATTAATTTTGTATCCTGCCACTTTACCAAATTCATTGATTAGCTCTAGTAGTTTTCTGGTAGCATCTTTAGGATTCTTTATGTATAGTATCATGTCATCTGCAAACAGTGACAGTTTTATTTCTTCCCTTCCAATTTGTATTCCTTTTATTTCTTTTTCTTCTCTGATTGCCATGGCTAGGACTTCTAAAAATATGTTGAATAATAGTGGTGAGAGTGGACATCCTTGTCTTGTTCCTGATCTTACAGGAAATGCTTTCAGTTTTTCACCATTGAGAATACTGTTTGCTGTGGGTTTGTTGAATATGGCCTTTATTATGTTGAGGTAGGTTCCCGCTATGCCCACTTTTGGAGAGTTTTTATCATAAATAGGTGTTGAATTTTGTCAAAAGCTTTTTCTGCATGTATAGAGATGACCATATGGTTTTTATTCTTCAATTTGTTAATATGGTGTATCACATTGATTGATTTGCGTATATTGAAGAATCCTTGCATCCCTGGGATAAATCCCACCTGATCATGATGTATGATCCTTTTAATGTGTTGTTGGATTCTGCTGGCTAGTATTTTGTTGAGGATTTTTGCATCTATATTCATCAGTGATACTGGTCTATAATTTTCTTTTTTTGTTGTATCTTTGTCTGGTTTTGGTATCAGGGTGATGGTGGCCTCATAGAATGAGATTGGGAGTGTTCCTTCCTCTGCAATTTTTTGGAAGAGTTTGAGAAGGATGGATGTTAGCTCTTCTCTAAATGTTTGATAGAATTCACCTGTGAAGCCATCTGGTCCTGGACTTTTGTTTGTTGGAAGATTTTTTTTTTTTTTTGCGGTATGTGGGCCTCTCACTGTTGTGGCCTCCCCCGTTACAGAGCACAGGCTCCGGACGCACAGGCCCAGCGGCCATGGCTCACGGGCCCAGCCGCTCCGTGGCATGTGGGATCTTCCTAGACCGGGGCACGAACCCGTTTCCCCTGCATTGGCAGGCGGACTCTCAACCACTGCGCCACCAGGGAAGCCCTGTTGGAAGATTTTTAATCACAGTTTCAATTCCATTACTTGTGATTGGCCTATTCATATTTTCTATTCCTTCCTGGTTCAGTCTTGGAAGCTTATACCTTACTAAGAATTTGTCCATATCTTCCAGATTGTCCATTTTATGGGCATAGAGTTGCTTGTAGTAGTCTCTTAGGATGCTTTGTATTTCTGTGGTGTCTGTTGTAACTTCTCCTTTTTCATTTCTAATTTTATTGATTTGAGTCCTCTCCCTCTTTTCCTTGATGAGTCTGGCTAATGGTTTATCAATTTTGTTTGTCATCTCAAGGAACCACCTTTTAGTTTTATTGATACTTGCTACTGTTTTATTTGTTTCTATTTCATTTATTTCTGCTCTAATCTTTATGATTTCTTTCCTTCTGCTAACTTTGGGTTTTCTCTTCTTCCTTTAGGTGTAAGGTTAGATATTTTATTTGATATTTTTCTTGTTTCTTGAGGTAGGCTTGTATAGCTATAAACTTCCCTCTTCAAACTGCTTTTGCTGCATCCCATAGGTTTTGGGTCATCTTGTTTTCATTGTCATTTGTCTCTAGGTATTTTTTGATTTCCTTTTGATTTCTTCAGTGATCTCTTGGTTATTGAGTAATGTATTGTTTAGCCTCCATGTGTTTGTGTTTTTTACAATTTTTTTCCCTGTAATTGATTTCTAATCTCATAGTGTTGTGGTCAGGAAAGATGCTTGATATGATTTCCATTTGATAAAATTTACTGAGGTTTGACTTGTGACCCAAGATGTGATCTGTCCTGGAGAATGTTCCGTGTGCACTTGAGAAGAAAATGTAACCTGCTATTTTTGGATGGAATGTCCTATACATATAAATTAAATCTCTCTGGTCCATTGTGTCATTTAAAGCTTGTGTCTCCTTATTAATTTTCTATTTGGATGATCTCTCCATTGGTGTAAGTGGGGTGTTAAAGTCCCTCATTATTACTGTGTTACTGTGGATTTCCTCTTTTAGAGTTGTTAGCAGTTGCTTTATGTATTCAGGTGCTCTTATGCTGGGTACATATATATTTATAATTGTTATATCTTCTTGGATTGATCCCTTGATCATTATGTAGTGCACTTCCTTGTCTCTTGTAACATTCTTTATTTTAAAGACTATTTTATCTGATATGAGTATTGCTACTCCAGCTTTCTTTTGATTTCCATTTTCATGGAATATCTTTTTCCATCCCCTCACTTTCAGTCTATATGTGTTCCCAGGTCTGAAGTGTTTCTCTTGTGGACAGCATATATATGGGTCTTGTTTTTGTATCCATTCAGCAAGCCTGTGTCTTTTTGTTGGAGCATTTAATCCATTCACGTTTAAGGTAATTATCGATAAGTATGTTCCTATTACCATTTTCTTAATTGTTTTGGGTCTGTCTTTGTAGGTCCTTTTCTTCTCCTGTGTTTTCCACTTAGAGAAGTTCCTTTAGCATTTGTTGTAGAGCTGCCTTAGCGGTGCTGAATTCTCTTAGCTTTTGCTTGTCTGTAAAGCTTTTGATTTCTCCACTGAATCTGAATGAGATGCTTGCTGGGTAGAGTAATCTTGGTTATACATTCTCCCTTTCATCACTTTAAGTATATCATGCCACTCCCTTCTGGCCTGTAGAATTTCTGCTGAGAAATCAGATGTTAAGCTTATGGGAGTTCCCTTGTATATTATTTGTTGTTTTTCCCTTGCTGCTTTCAATAATTTTCTTTTGTCTTTAATTTTTGCCAGTTTGATTACTATGTGTCTCAGTGTGTTTCTCCTTGGGTTTATCCTGTATGGGACTCTCTGTGCTCCCGGACTTGGATGGCTGTTTCCTTTCCCATTTAGGGAAGTTTTAGACTATAATTTCTTCAAATATTTTCTCAGGTCCTTTCTCTCTCTCTTCTCCTTCTGGGACCCCTATAATGCAAATGTCGTTGTGTTTAATGTTGTCCCAGAGGTCTCTTAGGCTGTCTTCATTTCTTTTCATTCTTTTTTATTTTGTTCCACAGCAGTGAATTCCACTATTCTGTCTTCCAGGTCACTTATCCGTTCTTCTTCCTCAGTTATTCTGCTTTTGATTCCTTCTGCTGTAGTATTCATTTCAGTTACTGTATTGTTCATCTGTTTGCTTGTTCTTTAATTCTTCTAGGTCTTTGTTAAACATTTTTTGTGTCTTCTCCATCTTTGCCTCCTTTCTTTTTCCGAGGTCCTTGATCATCTTCATTATCATTATTCTGAATTCTTTTTCTGGAAGGTTGCCTATCTCCACTTCATTTAGTTGTTTTTCTGGGGTTTTATCTTGTTCCTTCATCTGGTACATAGCCCTCTGCCTTTTCATCTTGTCTATATTTTTGTGAATGTGGTTTTTGTTCCACAGGCTGCAGGATTGTAGTTCTTCTTGCTTCTGCTGTCTGCCCTCTGGTGGATGAGGCTATGTAAGAGGCTTGTGCAAGTTTCCTGATGGGAGGGACTGGTGGTGGGTAGAGCTGGCTGTTGCTCTGGTGGGCAGAGCTCAGTAAAACTTTAATCCACTTGTCTACTGATGGGTGGGGCTGGGTTCCCTCCCTGTTGGTTGTTTGGCCTGAGGCAACCCAACACTGGAGCCTACCTGGGCTCTTTTGCGGGGCTAATGGCAGACTCTGGGAGGGCTCACGCCAAGGAGTACTTCCCAGAACTTCTGCTGCCAGTGTCCTTGTCCTCACGGTGAGCCACAGCCACCCCCGCCTCTGCAGGAGACCCTCCAACACTAGCAGGTAGGTCTGGTTCAGTCTCCTATGGGATCACTGCTCCTTCCCCTGGGTCCCAATGCACACAGTACTTTGTGTGTGCCCTCCAAGGGTGGAGTCTCTGTTTCCCCCAGTCCTGTCAGTGTCCTGCAGTCAAATCCCACTAGACTTCAAAGTCTGATTCTCTAGGAATTCCTGCTCTCGTTGTCGGACCTCGAGTTTGGGAATCCTGTTGTGGGGCTCAGAACCTTCACTCCAGTGGGTGGACTTCTGTGGTATAAGTGTTGTCCAGTCTGTGAGTCACCCACCCAGCAGTTATGGGATTTGATTTTATTGTGATTGTGCCCCTCATACTGTCTCACTGCGGCTTCTCCTTTGTCTTTGGATGTGGGGTATGTTTTCTGGTGAGTTCCAGGTCTTCCTGTCAATGATTGTTCAGCAGTTAGTTGTGATTCCGGTGTTCTTGCAAGAGGGAGTGAGAGCACATCCTTCTACTCCACCATCTTGCCAATAAGCTCTATAGCTGGTATATGATTTTTTAATAACATCTTTTGTATAGTCAATATAGTCAAAATATAGTCATAATATAGTCAAAATTCTTTCCTTCATGTTTTGAGTTTTTGTGTCTTTTTAAAGAAATCCTCACTATCAAAAGATCATATAAATATTTTTCTGTATTTTCTTCTAAATGGTTTTAATTTTTAATTTACATTTAGTGTCTTAATACACTGAGCCCTATGTGGTGGCATATTTGGGGAGGGGGTCATAAGAATAAAGGAAAAACAGCAATTTACTTGATGCCAACATATCTGACCATTAAAAATGTTTTAATGAAGAAGATTAATCACAACTCTCAGAACCCCTAATCTTCTGTGGAGCATATGTTGGGAAATTCTGGAACAAATGAATTCTATCTAAAATGTCAAGAAAGGAAACCAACAATTCAGTGCCCTCTAAGTCGAAAGCTCTATGCTAGGCATGTCCCCATAACTCATTCATCCTAAAAAAAAAAAGCCTAATATTAATCCTATTTTACAGATTCCTAAGATCATCTAACTGTGAGAATAAAATCTCAGGCCAGGTTTCTGAGTTCAGAGTTCATTTCCTTCCATTTTCTTCCCACCACAAAATCCTTCAGTATTTTCTAAGGCTGATACATTGGGATTTTAAGACAAATTTAGACACTGGAAAAGAGAGGCAATGACTCTGGCAGAAAGTTTACTTGCTTTTAAATATATATGTAAGCCACGTCTTTTTTAAGTATAACCCAGATTTTACAATTATTTTGAAGTTAAAAACATTTATCAGGATTCAAATCCTGTAGACCTGAGTTCAAACCTGTTATACCAAGCAAGCTGTTTTCCTAACCTCAGTTAAAGGAGGATAATAACAGCTACTGCCCAGGACTGTTGGAGATATTACAAGAATTATATAGAAAAAGCACCCAGCACTCTGTCTCATACCTAACAGGCACTGAAGTATTATTTCCATTAAATCTCAACTGCGTTATACCTATGAGCCCACAACACCCCCACACACATACCAAAAGGTCCCTACAACCTAAAGAATGTTGGAAGCTATTATTGTCCTCTCTCCTTTTTCTTGCTTTCCTTTTCTTTTTCTTCAGCCATTGTTTCTTCTTCCCAGCCTCCCGCTCAGGCAGCACTGTGTTGGGAATACTGAACTTATTCTATAAACAGGTATCCTGTTATTATCTCCCTCCTTCCCTCCGAGCTTTGTTCCCACAGTGGCCACAGCTGCCTACAGGTTCTTAGAGGCTGGAGTTACTGAAGAGGGACCGAGACAGTGACCTCTGATGTCCTGTTGCTTATCCTCCCCCACCATCCCAGAAATGAACAAGCTGGCATCCACAGGAATTAGTGAGATCATATCAGGGCAAAGAAAGATGTCACATTGATTCTGTCTCTGGTTCTCCTCCTCAAACCTGTTTCTTTCCCATCAGTTTCACTCTCATTCTTTGTCTTTCTCTTTCTCTCTCATTTCTCCTTTGTTAAGTGTTTCTTCCCTCTCGCTGCTATTTTCCTCCTCTTTGTTCTCCATGTGACATCTACCATCTCCATCCTATCCTCATTCTCCTCCTCATTTCCTCCTCCTTCCATATTCCATTCAAAAATAATGATAATGATAAAGGTAACAACAGTAATAAACAGTTGTCTGCTGCTTGTACTACAAGAACATGAAGTACTTTCCGTTAGTGATCACAGGTGGCTTCCCAAGTCCTGCCAGGCTGGTGGGAGAATTGTTGGCCACAGTGAGGCAGGTGGGGGAGTGTGGGTGGTACCCAGTAAGCAGCCCACTTGAGTCACTCTACTGCCAATCCTTCTGACAAGGAAATGTCTAATGCAGGCAAATGCATGGTAGCTCATTAAGTCTGTGTTGCTAATGTACTCCAAGTCAATCACAATGCAGTTTCCAATGGAAAATTCCCAGTCTATGAAAGTAAAACAAATAAATGAGACTGAATGGATGTTTTAACTAAGACTGTGACATCATCTCTTGATTTTATGTCTGTCCAGCTTTTGTTCTGTGAATGAGTAGGTTTGTGCTTTTCAGAGCAATGTTGTAACACACACATATTCTAAAAAATTATACTGGAATGCCCGATGAAGCCTGCATCTACCCAGACAAATCATCTGGTAGAGATACCCAATGTAGTTAATTTAGTGTAAGTTCTTACCTTCTCACATATAACAATTGAAAAATGGACTCAGATGCATCATTACCTCAAACTCTTTACTTAATTCTGCCTATAATTTTGCCTTGATCTTCTAATTTATATTTACTTGATATTTCTATTTAAAAATTCTTGTTGTTTTTAACATACTTGTTTATCTTTTTTTGTATAAGCCACTTCAAATCCCTTGTGGAACAGTTTGAGTTTAAAAATAAATAAATGAAGTAATAAACTCTGTCTTTACCCAATCATCAAAACTATACATCTTGATCTCTACTCTCACTTTTAGCTCATAGGTTTTTCTTTCATTTTTACTGCTTCATTTATTATTTGACCTCATGATGTAGACTGAATGTTTGTGTCCCCTCAAAATTCATATGTTGAAAACAAATTCCCAATGGGATGGCATTTGGAGGCAAGGCCTTTGGGAGGTCAATAGGTTATGAGGATTGAGCCTTTATGATGGGATTAGTGCCCTCATTAAAGAGACTCCAGAGACTCCTTCACCCCTTCTGCCATGTGAGGACACAGGAACTGGGAAGCGGGCCCTCATCAGACATCAAATCTGCCAGCACCTTGGTCTTGGACTTCTCAGCCTCCAGACCCATGAGAAATAAATTTCCATTGTTTATAAGCACCTTGTCTATGGTACTTTGTTACAGAAGCTCAAACACACTAAGATACCTCATGAGAGTATTTGATTCAAAGATTTCATTAGAAGACATACAAGCTTCATTTTATCAGGGTTATGTGAACCTTTTTAATCTACACTCATGTAAGTGAAGAATAGATTTGGAAAAATAGCAACACACACTAGATATTTATTGGCTACTATTCTAAGCTAAATATCTGGGAAGTTCTGGCTTGAAAGTACTTGTTTTGACATGAATTATCCAGGTGTAGTATTTCAAGCCACATTAAGCTTAAAGGCAGGAATTCAGCAGACACTGTTGTCAGCCTTACCTTTAATAGTTCAAGGCTCTATTAATAAACAAATTAATCACAAGGAAGAAAGTTTCCTCACAACCTACTGGAAGTTTCTATTGCACACTGAAGCTCTGACTTGGAAAATTAATTCATCGGTATTCATGGACTAAAGCTGAGAACTGCTATTTATATCTTTCTCTTCTAAATTCTTGAGGGCTAGAGCATCTTTTTCACCACTGAGTCCCCTGGAATAGGTCATGGGCTCTGTGGTCTGATTACAACCCCCACTCTGCCAGTTATAATCTGTACACTTTAGGGTAACCTGCTTAAACTGTCTATACATCAGATTTTTCATCAGTGTAACAAAATAATAGTTCTTAGAAACTAAAACAACACCTGCATACAGAAAACGTTTGATAAATCATAAATATATGGATGGAACAGTTAAATTTCTTCATAAGTGCATAACATAATAGCTGAATTATATGTCTGTATCTCTAAAATTCTCGAATAGGGATGCATGAGGAAAGGTTCTAATTAGTGATTACTGGTTACCCCAGTTGGCATCATCAAGTGGTTGATGACACCTTCCCAGGCATAGACATGGTGCCCATAAAAAATGACTCAGTATCCAAAGCTGCCTTTTAGATTTAAGCCTGTTCCAGCCATGGCAAGCATCCCAACAGTAACAGCTTTTTATTGTATTTCATGATCAATTGAGCTGTGTATATGGACAATCCCTGCGCACACGTGTGCAAACACACACACACCACACACACACACACACACACAGAATAGCAACATGGCCAAAAGACTAGATTTTGCCATCAGACCCAGACTGAGGTTTCCGTTCTTCTACGTATTAGCTAAGTGGCCTTCGGCAAGTTAAACTCACTAAACCTCAATTTTCACTTGTAAAATGGAGATAATACCTACTTTAAGGGCTGGTAAGTAGAAAAACAAATGAGACAATGTATGTAAATCATTTAACCTAGTGCCTAACACACATGAAACATTCATCAAGTAGAAGCTGCTATTATTACTGTTGTTGTTGTTATCATTATTATTTTATCATCCCAAATTCTGAGAAATTTTTCATTAATTTCATAATGAAAATAGGCAGATATAAGATCGGTTACAAAATAATTTTAAGATTGGTTACAAAATAATTTTGTTTTAGTTATAAAAAACAAGTTTAGCAATTTTAATCTTTTACAGAATTTGTGATGCTGCACTTGCCATCTTGCCTGCCCTAAAACCTAAAAAGTAGATATATTCATACTAATTTGTATTGTGGATAAAAGCTTGAAGTGATAATTAGATAAGAGGCTGCCATGATGTTTCTAGATGACTGGGTTGGAGTGACTGGTTGTTCAGGTGGCATTATTATTATAATGGTGATAATTATTAAACCCTTTAATGTCCCATAATTACAAATGAAGCTGCCACTGAAATGCCACATCAAAAGAATTTTATTTTCATTTATGAATTCCATTACTTTGCTCACCATTAAGCATGGTTCGTAGATGTCAGTACTCATAATGATCCTTCTTTTCATGCACATTTTGCTTCGAACAATTTCTTCCAGTACATTTGGTTGGAAGGTAATAGGCCTGTATCATATTTCTATGTGCCTTAGAAGGACGGGAAGGGACTCAGAGGGAGAGAGTGAAAGACCTCAATACATTCAATACAAAAGAAAGAGGGGTAAAGGAGACTTTATCAACAGACTAATATTTTAGAAAAGATTCATTTGTCTGAAAGTGTTGAAGAAAGAGACCTTGGTCCTTTAAGGGAATCTAACAGGCAAGTGTGAGGACAAGTCAAAAAGCACAACTGAATCTCATCCAGAGGAAAATATCTGAATATAAAGGAAGCCAAGCTGGGTTTGGAGAACTATATAAAGGAAATGTAATGTAATCAAGCCTACCTGGATATTCTCCAGAGTCAGTTCTGTGTTACTGTGGTAGCGATTTCATTAATCATTTGTATAGCTACAAACTTGATACTCACTCGGTGTACATTTATTTTTTAAGCCAACCTACACTAGCTCCTTGTTTCACTTTACAAAAAATTTTTAGGGCATTTTCAACTTCTGGTTTGCAGATTTTAATCTCTGAATAAAATTCTGGAAGACACTTCAGATGATTTGACAGCAAAATAAACGCTTTACATCTGGCTTCAAAGAAGCCAGTTATATCATCATCCTGTTTTCAGTGTGTAATAACTTCATTCAATAAATCTTTCATTCAATAAGCATTTCCTGAATATTTGCTAGTATCTTATGTATGTCATTATTCATGAAACCAAGCATAATCTGGTCCCCTACTATTCCAAGGCTAAAACCTTTCCCAAGAGTCTTGATATTTTCAGAAATGCAGAATGTCTTCTTGCCAACTACTTCAAACATTGTTCACCTGGTGTGAGTTGAAGAAACTTCAGTCTATCTTTATCACCTGTACTCGGAGTGTCAGAATGAATAACGCACAAGGGAAGAAACAACAGAAAGGGTATTAGAAGCTGAAGCTCCAAAATGAGGATGAGAGAGAATTGAAGCACTGACACAGATAATTCAGTCACTGATTCCCTTCCTGTTGAGTACCCATGGGATCTGGAAGCTCTCCAAAGGCTTGAAATATCTTGTCTTAAAAGTGGTCCAGTAAAGTCATTCTCACCAGATGAAATGCAGAGAACACACAGTTGCTGGTGAAGAAGTAGAATTTCTGATGGCCTTACATTTCTCAGGGAAAAAAAGGTAGAAACACCAAGTCTTTTGTGATCCTTGTAGGGTCTTCAAAACGTTTTATAAAGCTACTTCAGTTCCAAGTAAACGTTTCTTCTGATAGCAGATTAGAAGTCCATGAGTGATGCTTTGATGGTAAGCATACCATTCATTAATAATGTACATAGTACTCACTTCCTAAAACCATTTCCCTAGTGGCATAAAGATTTTTCTTAAGGGATTCATTCCAGGGTTCTCATTAGCGTTATCTTTTATGACCTTAATGAACATCAGTGCCTACTTTACAGTGTGGAGGTTATTATCAAATGCCCTATGTATGCAAGCAACTAAACTGAGAGAAATGTTTAATTTCTGAGGCTCTACTTACTACTCTGCATAGGTGTTTAACAAATGCCTAAAGAAGATTTAGCATACAAAGCTCAGACTTCAGAATGAGAAATAGTTTATAATTTTCAATTCCAAGTTAAGCGTGAGCCTGGTAAGACTGTTTCAAAATACAAAATCTTTTGTTTTATAGGTAAAATACAAAAATTCCTGGGTAAATATCAGTTTTATAAATGCATTAGTAATTTGGTTATGTTTTCTCTGTGTTCCTGAAGTAGTCTACTTAATCATAGAACTTTTTTTCAAGAATGTAGGATTCATTTTTCATATTTTAAATAATTGCAACCTTAATAAAGCCAATGTTTGTGCCTTACCTCATTTATGCTGAGGATTTTTAACAACTTATTGTGACTTAGAAAGGTCTCTCCAGAAAACACATGAAATTATTTTCAGGATTAAGTAAGGAATTCTCAACTATATTTACCCTTTTTCAGTCATGATGACAAAAGTGTTTAACTTGCAATTTCAAGCCCTATTGATCCCAAACCAATAGTGACTTGTGTTTACACTTGATCTTAGCCAAAAGGCCGAGAAGCGATGAGTGACTTGTGTTTAAAGTAAGCATCTCACAGGAATAAATTAGAAAAATATAAGGAAATATGACCTGAAAATACTTGGCACATACTTTTTTCCCTTCTTGGAAGCTGAGTGCACTACATGTGTATGACCAAACAAATGAATTTAGATTAGCAGTTATTAAATTAGAATCAATGGTAGCTCTGAAACTGTATGACAAAGTATGAGCGTGTGCATGCATGTTGGGTAGGGGGAAAGAGAGGATGAGAGAATACAGAGAGATGGAATAATTTCTACATATCAGGCCTTGTTCAAGGCACTGGAAATACAGTGTGAACAAGACAGGGTTCCTGACCTCAAGTAGCTTATATTCTTGTCAAGGAATACAGGCAGTAAGATATATAAACAAATAAATAAATTTCAGAAATGTATCCTCAGTTTAGGATCTAATTTGACTTAAGTTCAAAATAATGAGACCTCAAAATCAAAAATGGCCAAAAAAGAGGCCATAGAATCCACTGTGAGAATGAGCAGAAAAGATAGACAACAGTCTTAGGGCATCAAAGACTCAGCTTTAGAATTATTAGATACAACACATAGAAGAACATGTACAAAATGTTACAATCTTTTAAAATGTATGGTCCAAAAAATGATCAAGGAAGAAGTAACCATCAGAAATCACCATAAAGAATTAAGGGAGAATCAACATTTAGAAATAAAACATAAATAGAGTGAAGATGTAGTCTCAGTGAATGAGTGAGGCATCAGAACACAGCAAGATGGTAAACTGGAAGAAAGATTAAAGACGTTACCTAGGGTGCTGTACAGAAAGAAAATAAGAACTGTACGAAATACCAGAAAAATGAGATATTCTAGCATGCATTCAACTGAGTCCCAGAAGGAGAGAACATTTTAAAATGCAGAAGAGATAGGTTTGAAGACACAATCAGTGCAAACATTTTCAGAATTGATAAAGGATACATATATAAGAAGTTCCACATACACCAAACAGGATAGATAAGTGAGATCCACATGGGGACATTTTTTATAAGGCTACAGAATGCCGAAAACAGGAAAAAAAGAACTTTGAAGCAGATGGAGAGAAAAGACAGGTCATTTACTAGGAATGATAACTATACTGATAACTAACACTGTTAGCAACAATGGAAGCCAAAGACTGAGCATTACTATCTTCAAAGTCTAAGAGAATGTAACTGTCAATCCAGAATTGTAAATCCAGCAAAACTATCATTTTAAAATGGGAGTAAAATGAAGATATTTTCAAATGAACAAAAACTGAGGGAGCTTACCACCAACAGACCTTCACTGAAGGAACTTTTCAGTTATGTACTTCGTGAACAAGAAAAATGATCCTATAAATGTTATACACAGTTAACATAGATTTTTGTGTTGATGGTTGCACAGCTCAGTGAATATATTGAAAACCATTGAATTTTACCCTTTAAAAGGGTGAATTGTATGGTGGAAGAATTATATCTCAGTAAAGGTGTTTTTAAAGATCCTTCTTTGCAACATAGATGGTGTGACTTGAAAACTTGGCAAAATGAGTATCCAGACTTCTCTTTTAAACCCTTAATCTTGCTGGGGTTTAATGCATAAAGACAGTTACACTGACATGCATCTCAGTTTGATAGTGGAAACATACCTAGAGTTGCCTATGAATCAAGAATATTTTTTAGTGAAAGCTTATAAGGTTTTAAGCTTATACTTTACTAATTTAATTAGTTAATATACATGACCATTTTTAAAAACATAGACTAAAATAATTTCTTAACAGTACTGAAAAAATGTTTCCAAAGACAAAACTGTAAAACAAGTTCAGATAAGTCCCAATTTTTCATCCCTGTTTCCCTAACTATTCCCTCCCTCCCACGTTGGTAATTAATATTTGACTTCTATTTCCCTCGTTTCTCAAAAACTGGTCTTTCAGAGGTAGAAGACTAATATATCCATATTTCATTTATTACACTGAAAAAGCACCGTGACTTTTAGGTGTCTGCATCCAGAACAAGTTTGAGAACTATCATAAATCTAACCACAGACACTGGACATAAATAAGTGTCTTCCAGAGCCTTCAGGAACCAGCTAAAGACAAAGCCCTTTTTCTTTTTAATTAAGACATTATTTTTTGAATTACAATATGATCCTGCAATTCCATTCCTGAGCATATATCTAGAGAAAACTATAATTTGAAAAGATACTTGCACCCCAATGTTCACTGCAGCACTATTTACAATAGCCAAGACATGGAAGCAACCTAAGTGTCCATCAACAGATGAATGGATAAAGAAGATGTGGTATATATATACAATGGAATATTATTCAGTCATTAAAAAAGAATGAAATACTACAATTTGCAGCAACATGGATGGACCTAGAGAATATCATAGTAAGTGAAGTACGACAAAGATGAATATCATGTGATATCACTTATATGTGGAATCTTAAAAAAAATGATACAAATGAACTTATCTACAAACAGAAATAGACTCGCAGACATAGAAAACAAACTTATGCTTACCAAAGAGAAAGGGGAGGGGAGGGATATATTAGGAGTTTGGGATTAACATATACACACTACTATATATAAAACAGATAAACAACAAGGACCTACTGTCTAGCACAGAGAACTATATTCAGTATTTTCTAATAACCTAAAGGGAAAAGAATCTGAAAAAGGCTATATATAGATGTGTAAGTGAATCACTTTACTATATACCTGAAACTAACAGAACATTGTAAATGAACTATACTTCAATAAAAAAATTATTTTTTGAAACAGTTTTAGATTTACAGGAAAAAAATGAGCAGATAGCACAGAGAGTTCCCATATACCGCCTTCCCCTCACACAATGTCTCATTTTTTCAACTGAAATACAGTTGACATACAATATTAGGTTCATTTCAGGTATACTACATAATGATTTGACATTTGCATACATTATGAAAGGATCACCACTGTAAGTCTAGTAACCATCTGTCCCGGTACAGAAAGTTATTACAGTATTACTGTATGCTGTATTACATATTCTTTATGCTGTATATTACATACCTGTGACTTATTTATTATATAACTGGAGTTTGTACCGCTTAATCCCTATCACCTATTTGGCCCCCACTACCCTCCCTTCTGGCAACCACTCATTTGTTCTCTGTATCTATGAATCTGTTTTCATTTTGGACGAAGCCTTTCTTTTGATTAAAGGAGAGTTTCTGGTCAGTTTGCACATGATGAGAGACATTTGGGGGTCAGTGGTACTTTGAACTCCACCACCAACACTTGCAACAGTGTGGAAGGAAAATACGTTTCAGAGGCAGGTATTTCCAAGCTGTGATACTTTGAGCAAGTTGCTTAACATATCCATGCTTATTTCCTTGTTTTAAAAAAAAAGGATAATAGTGTTCACTGTTTCAGACTGTTCTAAGGATTGTGTTACATGATGTAATGATTCAGAACCCACAGAAGGAGCAGCATGCTGTACATATGAGGTACTCTAAGACGGAGGCTAAAATTCTAATGCAGGACCACAGAGGCTGTCAACTTCATTTCAACTATGATCAGCAGGTCAAGGTGTGGAGGAAGAGCATCATCCCCTTCTGAGTTAGGCTCCTGTTGTATACAGAATTAAAAATTCAATCTCTCCACTTCTCTGAAAGCAGTGTTATCCCAGAGCATCAGGCTATGAAATCAGTTTAAAAAAGTGATGCAGGGGATGTGGCCAATTCACAGAGCAGCACAGACAAGGCTAAATGCAAATGGAAGGCAAACACTTTTTAGCTGATGTGAATCTTTTCAGTGTTACTGTTGACAAAATAAACGCGCAAAGTTATTCTTCCT
Organism: Mesoplodon bidens; assembly: GCF_964165515.1. Classification (NCBI taxonomy): domain Eukaryota; kingdom Metazoa; phylum Chordata; class Mammalia; order Artiodactyla; family Ziphiidae; genus Mesoplodon; species Mesoplodon bidens. The sequence continues at coordinate 14,321,721 of NC_138167.1, forward strand.
CTTCTGCTGTTAAAATGCACTTGCTCCAATAGGAAAGTCTCCCCTTGTTTAGCTCACAGAAAAGGTTAGTTCTTTACTTAATCATACTGTACAAAACCTTGGGCTTTCTTCAACAGCCAACTCTTAACGTACATTGTAGCTGGAAAGGCACTCATGGAATAGCTCTATGAAATCTCCTGGGAAATGTATCAGTGGATTTTGCTGTACAACAGTAACACTTGCTGCCACACATCAGGAAGGAACATTGGCCAATTATGGTCCTAAAATGAACTGCTCGCTGCTTCTTCTCCATTTCTTAAGTGAACTTCCTTTCCAGTTTATTTTCCATATGTGACAATTCTAGGCCACTGAAAGCTGTGCTCGTTCAGACCACATTTGTTGAAAAAGGTGCAACGGAACTTTGCAAATGGAAAAAAAAAGAGAGAGATAAACTAGTAATCTGGGCTCACATAGAAAAGAAACAGGCTATTTTTGCTTCTAAAAGCTTTTTAAAAAGACTTCACTCCCAGAAGCTGCTCTGTCTCTTTGTAAGCGAGTTGGCTGGCACAGGTAAAGAACCCCGAAGGTGAGGATCCTGCCAGAGGGAGTCTGAGGAATGGAAAAAAGTACAGGGATTTACTCAGGACTGACTCCAAACCTCCCTTTCTTACCCTGTCTCTCCAGCCAAAGCTGAGAAAAGGTTTTGCAATCACCATAGTAATTCAGGCAAAAACAAGCCTTGCTGTCTATTTATGCATGAGTTCTGCTAGGCAGGCCTGAAATAATATAGTCAAAAGTAGGCCAAAATTTCATAAAAATACAGAAAATGTAAAACTGGCTATCTGGCAGCCCCAGTACCTAGAAACACCAGTTTGTGTGTTCTTCCAGATAATGTGACAAATTTGTGGTTTTTCACTTAAAGTCAGAAAAATCAAGGATGATCTCCTTGGACCAGTTCCACTATGGCAGAATCCCCCAATTACAGGAAAAAGCCGGGACTTGTGGTAGGGGTAGCCATGAGAATCAGGAGCACAAGAGTCATCATCCAATGAGAGAGGACCTCCAACTCCAGAAAGGGCTTCTACTGGTGGGAAGCCAACAAGACTTACCCTGAGACCCCACATTCCATCCTGACAGCATCAGACTGGTATCCTTATTTCCTTCCTATATGTGCCCCCATCACTAGCCACCACAGAGGAACTAAGGCAGCTCAGGAAAACACATTTCTTAAATTTATAATCAAAAAAGTTTTTAATAAATACATTATGATAGTGTTACCCAAACTGGTACTTGAGAAGATTTTAAGTGACAGGCAAATTAACTTTTTTGAAATTTTACTGGTATTTTACGTACATTTAAAAAAATACAGCACATAGAAACTATGATTTCATAAGTACTAGTTATTTAGAACAAAGTTAACTATTTTTTAGAATTTCAAAATGAGCTTATTCACAGCAAGTAAAGAGTAGCACAAGTATTAAATGTAAAATGGCGAAAATGTGAAGCTGGTACATGTATGCATGATGAGAAGTATTACGGGGAATGCATAATCAGAAGCTAGTATCACGAGAAGACTTTTACGTTTCTAGTCAAGCCATAAGGTCCTGGCCCATGAAAGAAGCGCCTTTGGTTTTCCTATCCCACAAAGTTTGCTGTGACCTATTTTTTTTAATGGGTTGACAGACCTTGTTTCCTCAGCTGTGCAAGGACTCTGGGAAGATGCTCCCCACGGCCTGGGAATCCCAAGGAGGAGGCTGCCACTCATCACTGAACTGGGAGGATACCCCTCCTCTGCCGTAATGAATGCCACCACCCTTGTCTCTCCCTGAAGGAAACACACTAACCTCAACAATGTAAACAGTTATTTACAGAAGGGATGCCCTCGAAGGTTCCAAAGCTCTAGAGATTGTATTTGGGTGGGGGGCAGGGGAAGAGCCTTCAAGTCAGAAATTAAGCCCTTAACCCAACCTTCTCGTTCTGATTCTCTCATCCTGCATGAGAAACCAGACCTTCCAAGGTCCTGGCTCCTTAACTCTCCCTCCCATGAACCCTTCCCCCACCCAGTGTTCCCCTCTTACATTCTCCCACCCTACTCACACACACGTTGCCCTCTCACACGATTCTGACAACGAAGAAAACCTAGTCCAAGTTGCTTCTTCCTAGACCCTGTGTGTGTGTGTGCTGGGTGGGGGAGGAGGGGCGTTGGGGGTGGTGAAAGAGGGTGGAGGAGTTCTCAGATACCAAGCGTCACTATGAATTTCCTAAAATTGTGTTACAAATTTTGTTCTGGATTTCCTTTCCATCAAAGTGAAAGAGGGAGTGGAATTCACTGTGGTTCCTCAGAGGAAGGTCTTCCTAGGCCTTCATCTAGTGTGGCTTTCATACTGAGGACTTCAGCAACATTCTCTACAAAGAATGCCATGTGGTTTTCCTTTTGCTGTTGCTTACACAAAATTCATCTGTGTAAGCTGAAGTGTGCTTACACACGTCACTGCAATTATGTGTTTATCTGTCTGTCCCCTCCGTCTAGACTGTAATCTCTTGAGGGCAGGTCATAGGTCTCATAAATTTTTCTATCTTTAATGCCAAGAACCATACCAGGCTTTCAAAGTGTTTGCTAAGTGAATAAATAAATAATCTTAAGAAGAGGAATGTTTGAAGATGAAGTGAAATGATAGGTTGAAATAGGAAATACAGTTTTCTTTTTGAAATCAACAATTACATTATTTTCAACTAGAAATCTGCTGTGGTGCCTTAAACAGCACACAGGAGTGCTTTTACCCAAGGTGCCCAGATAACTGTTCATGTCAATCAAAGTTATAATGTTTGTTCAGCTTTCCCCTATGTCACCCTGTACAAGTTCAGCTTCCACAGTTTCCATATGACTGTATTTATCCCTCTACTTCATTTTGGACACAATATGGGCACAGGAACCTATAGGGAAAAAAGGAAATGAAACCATGAGGCAGAGTGACCTAGATTACTTTTTACCTAGGTTATCTTTGGGGACCCTCGGGTCTGCGCTATATCTAGGCCACTCGGTCTGAGTGACAGGCAGACCAGTGAAAGTACCAGATTGTCTTCAGTTAGTAGTTATACATCTTAATAAATCAGTCTTTAAAAAAAAGAGGCTCTGGAGAAGTGTGACTTGGAATATGGTCTGCTTAGTGACATGTGCTAAAAAAAGAAGTCAGGATGTTTGGTGTAAGCGGAGACACTGTTACGTAAGGCTTTTTGAGGATAAAAGTATAAAAGTTAGTAGAATCTCCCTCTTTCCCTTCCCCTAGGATACATGCACAGCAGCAGGTTCCTATGTTAAATGGTTGGCATTAGTTTGCTAGGGCTGCCATAACAAACTACCATAGACCGGGTGGTTTAAACAACAGAAAATTATTTTTTCACATTCTAGGTGCTGAAAGTTCAAGATCAAGATGCCAGCAAGCTTGGTTTCTTCTGAGGCCTCTCCCTGTGGACTGCAGACAGCTGCCTTCTCACCATAATCACATACGGTCTTTCCTCTGTGTGTGCACACCCCACGTGTGTCCAAATTTCCTCTTCTTATGAATACACCAATCAGATTGGATTATGACCCACCCTAACAGCCTCATTTTAACTTAATCACCTCTTTAAAGACCCTGTCCAAATAGAGTCACATTCTGAGTTATCGAGGGTTAGGACTTCAACATATAGATCAAGGGGATGGGGGGGGCACACAGTTCAGCCCATAACATAAGAGCATACTATAGTCTTTGAATTTAGAAGCCATAGTGCCATCCTAATTAGTAATTGACTTGACTCCTCACTGACCAAGCATTTAGGATTATATTGAAGTTTAGGGAGGAACTAAGCAATGAGGAAATTAAGGATCATTCCCCAAGGAAGCCAAAAAAGGTTGCAGATTGAGGATCAAAAGTTTGGATTGTTTTAAAAAAAAAAAAATCTCAAGTTCACACTAGACCTGGGGCAACAAACTCAAATGGTTTCCGGTTGGAACAGATAACATCAGTGTGGACTGCAGCCTAGTTTAAAAAGAAAGGGCAAATGGAAGAGAGGGAAAGGAGCAAACTGGAGAGTCTAAGTCATAAAAAGAATCAAATTCAATTTTCCTCCCAATGCATCAGTCAGTTCATGAGCCCTGAACAAGACACTCTTTGCTACACATTCAAATGTTCATTCAACAGATGTCCTTCCCATATGTCCCATGACATTTCATCCTTTCCTTCTTGCTTTCCTCCAGCCCTGTCCAGATGAAGTTCTTCAGTTTGGTGACAGCCCAGGGCCTCAAGCTGCTGACCTGAAGGTGGAGTGTTACAGCTGCCAACTGTTCTGCTCCCAATCAGTGCTGGCCGTGAAGGCAGCTACTCTCCCATAAGCATGCTCTTGCCTCATTTCCATTCTCCTCAGGCTTGGTTGTCATAGGGACAGCAGTGCGCTCGAGGCCTGGGTGAAACTCCAGGACCAGAAAAGTAGAACATATGCAAACCTGCAGGGTCTGTGAAGCGTTGAGTCAGAACCAAATGACCAACAGAAATTGAAGATTCATGAAAGCCATGGGGGAGGATAAACTGGCATATTTGCAATCTAAGTCAGTGGTTTCTAACAGAAGGTGGATGAGGGGATATTTTATTTTATTTTATTATTATTTTATTTATTTATGGCTGCACTGGGTCTTCATTGCTGCACAAGGGCTTTCTCTAGTTGTGGTGAATGGGGGTTACTCTTTGTTTCAACACACAGGCTTCTCATTGCGGTGGCTTCTCTTGTTGTGGAGCACAGGCTCTAGGCCCGCAGGCTGCAGTAGTTGTGGCTCACAGGCTCTAGCGCACAGGTTCAGTAGTTCTGGTGCATGGGCTTATTTGCTCTGTGGCATGTGGGATCTTCCTGGACCAGGGCTTGAACCCATGCCCCCTGCATTAGCAAGAGGATTCTTAACCACTGCGCCACCAGGGAAGTCCAAGGGGATATTTTAGATTTAGGAACCATTTCCAAAATTCACATGCCTCCTACACCCAGCCCCAAGTGAATTTTAATCACAGGTTAGCAGCCAATAGTCTCAGGGACTAAAGGAATCAGGCAAAAGTGTAGACTGAAGCAATTTGATGAGTCATAGCTACCTTTATAATCCTCTCAGCCTGACAGTATTAATAGATAAAATTTTTCCCCTTTCCTTAGGTTTCTTTGCTAAGAGGACTGTTCAGTTACTGTTCCTGGCCTAGCTTCACTCTTTTTTTTTTTTTTAACATCTTTATTGGAGTATAATTGCTTTACAATGGTGTGTTAGTTTCTGCTTTATAACAAAGTGAATCACTTATACATACATATCTCCTCATATCTCTTCCCTCTTGCGACTCCCTCCCTCCCACCCTCCCTATCCCACCCCTCTAGATGGTCACAAAGCACTGAGCTGATCTCCCTGTGCTATGCGGCTGCTTCCCCCTAGCTATCTATTTTACGTTTGGTAGTGTATATATGTCCACGCCCCTCACTCAGTTTGTGCCAGCTTACCCTTCCCCCTCCCCGTATCCTAAAGTTCATTCTCTAGTAGGTCTGCGTCTTTTTTTTTTTTTTGCGGTACGCGGGCCTCTCACTGGTGTGGCCTCTCCCGTTGCGGAGCACAGGCTCCGGACATGCAGGCTCAGTGGCCATGGCTCACGGGCCCAGCCACTCCGCGGCATGTGGGATTTTCCCGGATCGAGGCACGAACCCATGTCCCCTACATCGTCAGGCGGACTCTCAACCACTGCGCCACCAGGGAAGCCCTGGTCTGCGTCTTTATTCCTGTCTTGCCCCTAGGTTCTTCATGACCATTTTTTGTTTGTTTTTTAGATTCCATATATATGTATTAGCATACGGTATTTGTTTTTCTCTTTCTGACTTACTTCACTCTGTATGACAGACTCTAGGTCCATCCATCTCACTACAAGTAAGTCAATTTTGTTTCATTTTATGGTGGAGTAATATTCCATTATATATATGTGCCACATCTTCTTTATCCATTCATCTGTTGATGGACACTTAGGTTGCTTCCATGTCCTAGCTATTGTAAATAGAGCTGCAATGAACATTGTGGTACATGATTCTCTTTGAATTATGGTTTTCTCAGCATATATGCCCAGGAGTGCGATTGCTGGGTCATGTGGTAGTTCTATTTTTAGTTTTTTAAGGAACGTCCATACTGTTCTCCATAGTGGCTGTATCAATTTACATTCCCACCAACAGTGCAAGAGGGTTCCCTTTTCCCCACACCCTCTCCAGCATTTGTTGTTTGTAGATTTTTTGATGATGCCCCTTCTAACTGGTGTGAGATGATATCTCATTGTAGTTTTCATTTGCATTTCTCTAATAATTAGTGATGTTGAGCAGCTTTTCATGTGCCTCTTGGCCATCTGTACGTCTTCTTTGGAGAAATGTCTATTTAGATCTTCTGCCCATTTTGGGGTTGGGTTGTTTGTTTTTTTAATATTGAGCTGCATGAGTTGCTTGTAAATTTTGGAGATTAATCCTTTATCAGTTGCTTCATTTGCAAATATTTTCTCCCATTCTGAGGGCTGTCTTTTCGTCTTGTTTATGGTTTCCTTTGCTGTGCAAAAGCTTTTAAGTTTCATTAGGTCCCATCTGTTTATTTTTGTTTTTATTTCCATTACTAGGAGGTGGATCAAAAAAGATCCTGCTGTGATTTATGTCAGAGTGTTCTTCCCATGTTTTCCTCTAAGAGTTTTATAGTGTCTGGTCTTACATTTAGGTCTCTAAACCATTTTGAGTTTATTTTTGTGTATTGTGTTAGGCAGTGTTCTAATTTCATTCTTTTACATGTAGTTGTCCAGTTTCCCTAGCACCTCTTATTGAAGAGGCTGTCTTTTCTCCATTGTATATTCTTGCCTCCTTTATCAAAGGTAAGGTGACCATATGTGCGTGGGTTTATCTCCTGGCTTTCTATCTTGTTCCATTGATCTATATTTCTGTTTTTGTGCCAGTACCATACTGTCTTTATTACTGTAGCTTTGTAGTATAGTCTGAAGTCAGGGAGCTGCTTCACTCTTAATCACTCCACCTTAAGAGAGTTGGAAAGATTCAATTTATTGGTGAATTTGGGAGTAATAACCTGGGTGTGCTGAGCCCAGCTCTGTCTTTCTTCCTTTTTAGGAAGCAGCTCATCCTAAGACAGCATAGTAATATCTGCCTTATGGTGGGGGTAAAGGCAGTGTGTCTGCCTCGGTCAACATTGCACGTATCTGTTAGCATCAGCCTGTCTATTTCTGGAGTTCACTACTAGTAATGTCACTTTGTTAAATAGAACTAGAGCCACATCCTCTAAGCCACTGTCAATATCGAAGGTAATATTGTGTCCTACATCTGTCATTGTTTTCTTTTATTTATCATTTTGTTCAGAGCCCAAGGATACAAAACTCCCCCACAGTGAAATCAAATCTGTAGAGTATTTTGTGGTAACAATGACAAAACACAAGATTGCTCTGTGGTGAACCAGAGTATAAGGAGTGGATTTAGTGCTGTTCCATAACAGGTAATTTCCCTTATACTGATATGAGTAAACACAAAGGTAAATACACACACACACACATACACACACACAATTACATACATAGCATGTCCTATATCAAAATAGAGTCTGTATGGTTTCAAGTCACAAACTAGTGGTTCTGTTTACTGAACTCTTACAACATTAACACTTAATTCCATAATATCTACCATCAAACATCTTTGAAATTCATTTCAAATTACAAAACGTGTACTAATTTGAAAACTCATCCTCAAAGATCAAACCATACATCAAACTTAAAGGTTTTTCTTACAGCCTTTAAAAGTGTTCCAAATGTTATCAAAGCCAATCAAATTTTTCTGAAGTTAGTATGCAAAAAATAAATGTAAAAATCCTAGGAAATCTATTTGAAACCGTGACTTTCTTGATTTAGTCAACAGACAAGATATTTATAACTATTTGCTAAAAAGCAGAGTGACTGGGAAATTCACTTATGTCTTTTTTTTTTTTTTAATCACAGATAAGAAAAGTAACCTTCCAATTTGGGGAAATCAAGGGAGTTGTTGACAGTAGGAATGAGAAGACTATGAAGACAGCTCTATATAGACCTTTGTTTTGGAAGGTCAAGTCTCTCAGAAGAATGAGGCTGAACTTCTCCCCCTAAGAAGACATTTTGGAGGCTATAGGTTCTAGGGGTAGAGAAGGAAGCTTTTTGACATGAATGAATCTGGGGGAAGAGAAGTTATAGGCTCCCTGTAATATAGAGAGAGCAGAACTCCTGCTAAGTACTGCCCCAAAGTCAAACAGTTACTCACATAGGAAAAATGTGTGGGATGCCTAAAGATGGCCACTAGGAAGATGACTGCCCCATGGTCAAAGTTTGCACTGAGAGATGCCTGTCTCTGAAAAAAAATGGACCCTCCACTGAGAGCAGCCACAGGGCTGACCACAATGGATATCTCTTTTTCAAGGACTGAGTAAAATCTCTAGGTTCCTGTAGTAAGTAAGGGAGTGAGGAGTCTAAATTATAATTGATATTGCTCTTCTTGAAAACCTTGATGAATGGGAGCAAAATGAAGAAATATTACACTACATCTATTATACTAAATTGCTTGTTAATTTGTAAAACTATGTCACAGAGTACCCGCATTCCACTGTCTGTCTATATGCCAGATTGTGTTTTGTCAACGTGGTGTTATCACTTCCCTCTGAGGCTGGGAATGACATCTCCCAGGATACCCTTCCCATAAACTCCTGGGTTAAAGCTGGCCACAGTGACAGAGGTGGTAAAAGTGCCTAAAGGGCTCCAGCTTTAAGCTCTTTTCCCAGCTTCTGGCTGTCAGCCAAGAGTAACCCAAGCCAACCACCAAATACTAGACTGCATTTCCCATAGAGGTGGCAGCTTCCACAGACCTCTCCACCAGCTCCCCCTTTACATTCCCCTTCAGTGTAATTCATTTTTGCAATTCTGCTTAAAACAGATACTTGGGCAGATTTTCCGCTTGGGGGATTTTCCCACAAGTTTTGACCCACACATTAACACTAAAGCTTCTGGCTTTTGTATTAGTGACTTTTCCTGATCCTGATTCTTCTCATCCAGATTGCCAACTTCCTGGCTCCTCCCGCATGTATATAAACTCTAATTTCTGTGGTAAACCCCATGGTATTTTAGTGGTTGGTTTATTAAGCGTCTGCTGATGGCCCCAGTTTAGTACTGAATGTGGTTTCAGAAGAACGGGATCATAGGGAGGGGAATCTGACATTTTTTTCCTCTGTTCTGATTAGATATAAAGGCATTAATGACCTTGTTGCGGTTACTAAATGAGACAATAATAGTCCAGGATATCCAGTGGCAAAAGTCACTTAAACTGTCACCTGAAGTCACCAGCAATTGAGTGCCTATAAAAGTCAAGGCTTTGGATGACCAAATTGCTGCATCCGTCAAACATCATCGTGGAAAGAAAGAGAATAAAGATTATGGAGTTCTTTGTCTACCAATGGAGCTCGGAGAAAGAAAATGATCATCTCTGAGCTTACAAGTCCCTGATCATGATGCAGGTTAAGGAGGCAAAAAGCATTTATGATGTTCCTGACGGAAATGCTCATCTCCTGTATATACAGGATTATTTTCTGAAAACTAAACCCCAAACCTGAATCTGCAGGTGACTGAATTACAATGTAAATTAAATTCATAGCTTTAAGAGGTTGTGTTAAAGTTAAGATGCTGATTGGGGAAATAATGGGGTCCTGAAAGATTGGGCAGATTGAAGGAAGCTGAGGACCTTGAACACCTGAATTCTGCTGAACTCCCCCTTCTAACAGAAACGGCTCTTCATCTCCCCTCCAAGGAGAGTGGCCTTCCCTTATCTGAAGAAACTGATGACATGTTCTGATGGGGGGTCCTTGCAGGGGAATGATGATCTTCCTCAAGACCCACCTTCATGACCTCTCATTGCTTCTATACTTACTAGCCTCAAATCCTAGTAGGACCCAGGGGACTGAGTACAAAGCATGGCCCAGTAAGAGGTCCCACACATGCCAGAAGAACTATCAGATTTTGCCAGCTTATAGTGATGGAAACCTGGGGAATAAAAATATGTATGAAATGGATTTTATTGTAATGGCAGCAAAGCTAAACCATCAGAAAGTCCCCACAGCCCACCCCAAGTTCTTTGAATTAATCATGCCGTCACTAGGACTGAACGAGATGGGCAGACTACAGAAGTTTAGTTTGATTTGTCTTGTGCTGGTGAGAAGTGTGGCTTCAATCACTCCATAAAGTTATGGCTCCTCAACCAATTTCCAGACTTCAGTTTCTTCCCAGAGCCAGAGTCCACCGATGAAGAAAAGGCCAGGTCCCCTTTAAGAAGATCCCCTGCTACCCTTTTAAAATGTGTACTGTAAATCTTCCTTTTACATTTTCCTAAAGGGACCAACAGACATTTACCTAATTAACCATTTTCCAGCATACTGTGCATTGGGTAAAGTAACTTCCCATATTTTTCAGAGATTTCTGTTCAGTAGCTCACATCCAACATGAATTCCCAGGGACCCAAACACAAATGTGGTCTAACAGTCAGAGTGCAGAATTACAGAAATCAGGTGGAGGGAATTCTGGCTTGGATTCCTCCCAAAGTGGACCCAGTGATTCCCCATGGCTACTTCCCTAAGTTCCAGAATATAACTGACAGAATAACTCTTATGAACTGAACTGTGTCCACCCCCCCAAATTCCTATATTGAAGCCCTAACCCCCTGTACCTCAGAATGTGACTGTATTTAGAGACAGAGCCTCTAAAGAGGTGATTAAGTTAAAATGAAGCCATTACAGAGGGCCCTAATCCAATCTGACTGGTATCCTTATAAGAAAAGGGGATTCGGACACACAGAGAGAGACACCAGGGATAACATGCACACAGAGGAAAGGCCATGTGAGGACAGAGCAAGAAGGTGGCCACCTGCAGGTCAAGAAGGGAGCCCTCAGGAGAAACCAACCAAAACCAACACCTTGATCTTGGACATCCAGCCTCCAGAACTGTGAGAAAATAAATTCCTACTGTTTAAGTCACCTAGTCTGTGGTGTTATGTTATGGTATGCCTAACAGACTAATACAATAACCATACTGATTCTCTAAGGAAGATTAAAGGAAAGAGCAAGTGAAAACTTCTATAACAGCCTCTACCTACAGAAAGAGTAAGCCACATTCTCAGAAGGATCACAAAAATTAGTGTCACCATCAAGGACTTGAAGGATGAAGGATGATTATTCCTACCAAATCCCCATTTAACTCGCCTCTCTGGACTGTACAGAAAATAAATGGATCTTAGGGAGTACCAATGGGTTATTGTAAACTTATTCAGGTGTCAGCTCCAATTGCAACTGCTATTCCCGATGTGATTCTTTTTCACCTGGAGCAAATAAACACAGACCTGAACTCCTGCTATTATTTCTAGGGGTTCAGTGGTCTGGGGCATGTTGAGATAACCCTTCTAAGATGGGCATGTTGCTGATCTTGTACCTCCTGTTACTAAAAAAGAGGTACAACAACACATGAGCCTTTTCAGATTTTGGAGTCAACATATGTACATCATTTGCACAGGCTGCTCTGACTGGTTTACTAAATAATCTATAAAATTAGCTGTTTTGAGTGGGAGCCAGAGGAAGAGAAGGCTCTGCACCAGATGCAGCTTATCATGCAAGTTGCTCTACTGTTTGGTCCATATGATCCACTAGATCCAACAGTGCTTAAAGGGATGCTGTAGGAAGCCTGGGGCTGGTCATCATAGGTGAATCACAATATAGGTCTTCAGTATTTTGAAGCAGTTAATCTTTGCTTCCACTTCTACATATAACTATTCTCCATTTAACTATTCTCCCTAGCTTGTTCATGGGCCCTAATACAAACTGAATTCTTGAACATAAACCACCAATTAACTATTCACCTGAGCTACCCATCATGAACTAGGTATTTTCTAAACCACCAAACTTGTGAAAATAGGGACCAGGTAGCTGATAAATGAAAAACGTGAGCCTGCTTTACAGTTGGTTTTATATAAATACTGGTACAACCTACAAGTGGCTGGTTAGAGCACCGTAGCCCATTCAGGGATGGACAGTGGTGAAAGGAAACCATCCTAGCAGGCAGATCTTTGAGCAGAGAACTGGATATATTCATTTTGCCTGGAAGGAAAGATTTCCAGAGGTATGGATCTATGCTCATTCATGATCAGTGGCTAACCATTTCTCTAGGTGACTGGAGACTTGGAAAGAACACAATTGTGACATTGATGACAACAAGGTCAGGGGAAGTTATTTGGACAGACCTCTCAGAATTGGCAAATAGTGTGAGGATATTTGTGCCTCATGTAACTGCTCACTAAAAAGGAGTTTTAGCAGACGAGGCTCTTACCAGTCAAATAGAAAACATGACCCAATTGTGAAGGTCAGTCACTTTTTCCCCAGTCACTTCTGTCATTGCCATATGGGCTCCTGCACAAAATGGCAACAGCAACAGGAGTGGAGATTCGCAAGGGTTCAGCAACATGATTTTTCACTCAGCAAGGTCAATCTGAGACCATAATCTGCCATCAGCTGGAACCAACACTGGGCCCTCAATATGGCAGCTAAGAAGAACTGAAGGTACATTGATTAACTGAATATGACCCATCATGGAAGAGGCATCAATTTGCTTCATTTCTTCATGTGGATTTGCCGTGCCTTCCATACTTCTGGCAAAACTAGTTTCCGTAGATGCTTTATTGACCCTCATAGTATTCCAAACAGCGTTAGTTGTAACCAAAGGACTCATTGTACAGTGAATGAAAGGTGGTATTAGGCTCTTAATCAAGGGGTTCACTGCTCTCACCATGTTCTCCATCACTATGAAGCAGATGGATTGATAGAACAGTGGAATGGCCTGAAGACTCAGTTATCATGCCAGGTTTTAGAGTGGGGATATTGCTTTTAGGAGCCAATATATGCTCTGGTTCGGTGCCCAAACTATGATACTCTTTCTACCATAGCCAGAATTCATGACCTGGGAATCAAGAAATACATAGGCGAGCAATTCCTCTGACCATTACACTTAATGATTCATTAAATTTTTACTTCCTTATCTCCACATTTTTGGGCTAAGCTGCTTTAGGAGTCTTAGTTCCCAAGGGAGGACTGCTTCCACTGGAGGACATAGCTATAGTTTCACTGAACAGGAAGCTGAGACTGCTATCTGGACACCTGGGTTCTTTATTCCACTGAAATAACAGGCAAAGAAGGGGCTTATTGCACTGGTTGGGGTGGTTGACCCTGACTATTAAGGGGAAACTGTATTTCTCTTACTACTATGTAAGCAAGGAGGAGTGTGCCTGGAACCCAGAAAATTCTCTGTAGTGCCATTTAGCATCGCACATTCTGTGGTAAAAGTTCATGGACCACAACAACCCAATACAAGCAAGACTACTGATGTCAGAGATCTTTTGGGATTCATGCATTGGATTACAGGGAACCTTGGCCAGCTCAGGTTCTTTCTAAGGTAAAGAGAATATGAAATGAGGAGTAGAAGAGGGAACTTTTAAATACCCCCATGTTACCAGTGGCAGAAACTAGAACTGTAATGGTTATAAATATTTTTTCCTTGCTTTGATATGAATATATTCAAATAGAGAGGAACCAAGATTTTCCTCTCCCATTTACCTACTATCTAACTTAAAGTACTGATAATGACTTGCACCATATATCAGGATTTAATTACAGTTTCTCAAATGGGAAGAATGAGGCAGTTAGAAGAGGAATGAACATTCCCAAAATATGGATAAGATGGTACATGAGACTTTTATCTTTTGAAGGCAGGATTACCATGTTTTTGTTTGTACAAGGGATAGTTTCATCACATATTACAGAAGCAAGATTCTTCTATGGTTTTTATTTGAAAGCTAAATATGGTTTTAAAATGTATATGTAATGCTAAATTGAAAAAGGAATAGATTGTGCTAAACTATGTTTTGTCTATTAGTTTATTCCTCTCTTATCTATGACTTGGAACTAAGTATGTTCTGGATTAGAGTTGACCAAGAGGGAAATTTGCAAAAAGTTTAGTAGTCAGAAGTGAAACAGGGGCCATTACTTTCAACAAGCCATGGCAGTCAGACACAGTGACAGATAGATGTGGAGAAGTCCAGAGAGCTCCAGATTCCTGTGGTCTTCCTGACTCCTGGCCTGCCCACTGATGGGGGTCGCAAGCCAACTACCAAATGGTTGACTGCTGTTCCGATGAAGGCAGCAGCTTCCACAGCCTTCTCCGTGAGCTCCCCTTTCACAAGTCCATGCCAGTTACCAGAAACACAGCTTTTGGGATTCTCCTACAAACTCCAACTTGCATATTTTCACCAAAGCTTCATGTTTGAGCTTCCAAACTGTTTGGTCTTAGAATTCTTTTATACTCTTAAAAACTACTGAAGACCCCGAAGAGTTTTAGTATACATGGGTTATATCTACAAATACTATAAATTAAAACTGAGACTTTCTTAAAACACAAAATACACACACTCCATCTCAATATGACCTCAAGCCATGTAACATCTGAAATTCCCCATCATACACTAATGAGAAACTGAAACAGAAAAAGGAAAATACATCTCAGCACTGTTATTAAGATATTTTTGACCTTGCAGACTTCCTTAAAGGGTCTTTATGACCACTGAAAAGGTCTCACGGATGTCAGGGTGTCCCCAGACATCACTTTGAGAACATTCTGGGCCATTGTGATTAGTCACTTTCTGATCTTTCATTCTCCTCTTCAGTTCTTCATTCCTCTCTCTGTCTCACATTTGTGTGAGTTCTAATTTCTATAGACAACCTCTATTTCCCTTAATACTTTTATTAATTTGCTAGGGCTGCTTTAACAAAATATTATAGACTGGGTGGCTTAAATAACAGAATTTATTTTCTCACAGTTCTGGAGGCTGGAAGTCCAAGATCAAGATGCCAGCAGGATTGGTTTCTTCTGAGGCTTCTCTCCTTGGCTTGTAGATGGCTGCCCTCTTGCAGCTTCTTCACATGGTCTTTTCTCTGTGAGTGCACATCCCTGGGGACTCTCCTATGTGTCCGAATTTTCTCTTTTTTTTGAACATCAGCCTTATTAGGTTAGGACCTACCATAATTGCCTCTTTTTTTTTCTTTTTTTTTTGGCTGCATTGGGTCTTCATTGCTGTGCACAGGCTTTCTTCAGTTGCGGCGAGCAGGGGCTACTCTTCGTTGTGGTGTGTAGGCTTCTCATTGTGGTGGCTTCTCTTGTTGTGGAGCATGGGCTCTAGACGTGTGGGTTTCAGTAGTGTGGCATGCGGGCTCAGTAGTTGTGGCTCGTGGGCTCTAGAGTGCAGGCTCAGTAGTTGTGGCTCATGGGCTTAGTTGCCCCGTGGCATGTGGGATCTTCTTGGACCAGGGCTTGAACCCATGTCCCCTGCATTGGCAGGCGGATTCTTAACCGCTGTGCCACACAGGGAAGTCCCGCAGCCTCATTTTAACTTAATTACCTCTTTAAAGGCCCCATCTCTAAATACAGTCACATTCTGAGGTACTGTGGGTTACAGCCTCAATATATGAATTTGGAGAATACAATTCAGGGCATAACACTACTTTTGGTCACTCTGTGTTTCTGGCTACATTCTGACTGATACACTCCTAAAATCTTTGGCCAGAAAACCTATTTTATATGAACAGATTCACAGTTTAGCCAGACAGAATGAATGTTACAAGTCAGGACTCGTGGCCCATTGTAAACATGTTTTGTCATAAAGAGGTCTTTTGTATATAAATAATCTCTGGACATAATAAATAAGGAATAGTAACCAGAATCTAACTTAGAACTCCTTCTCTTCTCTCCTCATACTAATTTCTTCTCAACCCTTTTAAAATTCAAAAGGTGAAGTGATATGGAAACTATGATCAAATATCAGCCCTGAAGCTTGTAAGAAATACTTTGTTCATGTTATTAAATTGTGGATTGTTTCTCTGCATATTTATTTACCAATGAACCAAAGGTTAATTCTGTCTGTAAATTAAATGGATTTGTAATTAGAGCCTTTGTTTAATTTGCTTTAAAGATCATTCCTGTTTACGTGTGGACCGCAATTCCATTTTTAAATGTAATTGCTTCTAAATCCCAGAGGAAGCTAATGCAGATTCAGACCGATACATTTCAATACCAGAATTATGATTAAGGGTCAAAATGTAAAATCTTATAAAGAAAGCTTAGTGCAACTTGGTCTGTGGCTTTTCGGTTGGTGGCTTCTGACTACATGTTGCTGAGAGTTAACCTCCAGAAGCCCTAGGACACTGTATACCTGCCACTGCTTCCCCAACCACATGCATCGTGGAGAGTGTCTAGAATACAAATTTTCAATAAGTCAGTCTTTTCCCAGGCAGAACTCAGGAAGAGGAAAAAATTAATTACAATCCAAGCAGCTTCAATTTTTCATCTCTGTATTGGACACCTCCAAGAAGTCATCTCCAAAGGTTAGAGGGGACTTAGATGGAGCCAAGGATATTTCAATTATGTTGTAGCACATGGCTCAGCTGTGTCCTGAAGCAAAACGTTTTATCCAAACTTTTCACATCACAAATTCTAGCCAGTTCCCAGGCTGGGCAAATGTACATACTGCCCATTTCTGAAGTCACTGTATGTCACTGGAAAGGAATGAGATGAAGAAATTTGTTTTTATCTGGACTCTTCTCAGAGAAAACTGGTTATAGATGGAAAGAATAAGCTCAGAAGGTGGAAGGTTAGAGAGGGTTAGACGTCGTAACAGCCTGCTAACCCTGCCTTCCTTCTAAGGAAACTATATCTGATTAACCACAGGGTTTTTTGTGTTTTGTTTTTTTTCTTTTGCTAAGAGGGGAATGCAAGTTTCAGGCCAAAACTGACTTTCTAAGGATTATTTTAGAAAAGCTGAGAACTGCCATAGCTAGTTCTCTTTCTTTATCCTTCTCTCACATCTTACTCAGTTACTTCTCAAAATAATAGTTAAAGGACCATTCAAAGAAAAGCAATTTGAAAAAGTCACTAAATTATTACAACCATCAAGGAGCTGCCATTTCTCAGTCTGGCTCTGCCTCTGCTGCCCTCCCCACAGCATGAAGAGATTAAAATAGGCCAAGTCGTTCCCTAGAAAACATGTGCTATATATCAGTGTTTGTGCCTCCCCGCTCCAAAATTGGTATGTTGAAATCCTAATCCCCAAAGTGAAGACATTAGGAGGTGGGGCCTTTGGGAGGTGCTGAGGTCATGAGGGTGGAGCCCTCATGAATGGGATTAGTGCCCTTATAAGAGAGATCCCTGAGAACTCCCTTACTCCTTCCACCATGTGAGGACACAGTGAGAAGTCTGCAGTCTGCCACCGGAAGAGGGTCCTCAGGAGAACCCTACCACTGTGGCAACCTAATCTTGGACTTCCAGCCTCCAGAACTATGAGAAATAAATTTCTGTTGTTTATAAGCCACCCAGGCCATGATATTTGGTTACAGCAACCCAAACAGCCTAAGACAATATGCAACCATCCCTACCTCAGCTTCATACATGTTAAAGACTCTGCTTAAAGACTCACACCACATTAAACAAGCACTAAACTGAGATTTCAATGTCAAAAATACTTTATTAAAAAACAGCTATGTGACTAGACCATGTTAAGTGTTATGGAAGTTACAATGAGAAATATACAACATGGTCCTTTCTGTCAAAGAACAGAGAATGTACTTAGAAAAATAAGATTAAGGCTCCCCTAAAACTTGGGCTATTTTATATAAGCTTCTGCTCTTTATGTGGCACATCTACAATATGGAGTGTATCAAAGCAGAATTACTGTGGGAACAGATCTCCATTTTGTGAGTGTATGTGTGCATGTGTTTGAGATATGGAACTTCTCAGATCTCCACAGTGACTTCATGGCCAAATTGCAAAGGTACAGAATTCAAAATACTCAGCAGTAGGCACATTTCAGCTGCAGAAATGGAGGAAACAGCCTGAATTACAGGGAAAATGAAGGGGAGAGAAAGATTCCCCAAGAAACTTAATCATGCTGGACCCCTTATCCGGAAAATTCGGGGAGAAATGAGAAAACTGTTTTTGCAATTTTGTCTGTTTTAGATAGATTAGCAGGATAACTGTCTTGACTCCCCTCTTCCCCCAGTGGGTGGAGACACAGCTGGGCTTTGTGTAGAGACCAAGCCAATCTTGATCCAAATGAGGGGTGATTGCAGTAGGATTGCAGAAATGAGCCTCTACCCTCTCCTCTACTCTTCTTGTAATCTGGGCTGTGAAAGACCTTTTTCTCTGCGCTGGGATATAATTAAAGTTTATCAAATTATCTCACTCATTTCCCTCTATACAATTGCTCTCTGTATTGTGTTTTTTACTAATTTGTCCAGGTGTCTTTAAAATTTTCTCAAGAACAACTTTTGGATAATTCTTGAGGAGATCCGTATCCTTCACAACCAAAG
This sequence comes from Mesoplodon bidens, assembly GCF_964165515.1. Lineage (NCBI taxonomy): Eukaryota > Metazoa > Chordata > Mammalia > Artiodactyla > Ziphiidae > Mesoplodon > Mesoplodon bidens. The sequence goes on from NC_138167.1 coordinate 14,340,187, forward strand.
CTTTATTTCTAGTTACACATAGCTTTCCCTTTCACATGCATGACTCTGCTGTAATCTAAAGGGTTTATTTTCCTCATTTATTCATTCATTCAGTCATACTTGTTGAATAAATTATTTCATAAATATGGGATGAGTGAGAGAGTAAGTTTCTCCCCTTAGTTCTGGAACCAACATGGATCCACCAGTTGGGTCTACCAGAGATGACTAGCATCAGGGATAGAAGAAAATCTTAGAAACCTACTTCTGCAAAATGCCTTATTATACTATATTAGTCCCACACAGTTGAAGGAGGTGTTCTACAAATATGATTCTGGAGACTTACTTTATAATATCAACATGGTTTGGATTTTGAGTCACTTTCACTTATGCAGTTTCTCTTAAATGGCAAAATGCTGCAGACATACAATCAATCTAAATGAATTTGTACTTGGATCCTGACATCTAATTTTCCTGGTGTTGTTAATATTTGTCATTTGTTTCTAAACCAGCTCTAACACATGCACACATTTCCAAAAATAAGGGTTAATTACTCAAAACCGTACACATGATCATTCCAAGATAATAAAAGCAAGAAGAATTACCGATAGTCTACTATACCACAATTTTTATATAATTGACTAACCTTAATTCTTTGTTGTTTGTGAATGTCTTTTCCTTATACACTTCCCCATCTGTGTTTTGTGCTTTATAAAAGTTCTTGCTGTTATTTCTGAGTGTGCTCAAAGCAGATAGGTTTTCTCTGTACTTATCAGTGTTTATGATGTCTTCTGAGTTAACATAATCTGTCAATCTGGCATGTTTCTCAAACACTTAAAATTCACTGAAAATTTGAAGGGGAAAATTCACTGTGTCTCTAATTCTAACTGGGGCATACGCTCTAGCTTGTGCTAAACAATTTACCCAGAAGGCTTCAAAATATTTTTTAAAAAATTAATTGCCCTCGGGCTTCCCTGGTGGCGCAGTGGTTGAGAGTCCGCCTGCCGATGCAGGGGACACGGGTTCGTGCCCTGGTCCAGGAAGATCCCACATGCCGCGGAGCGGCTGGGCCCGTGAGCCATGGCCGCTGAGCCTGCGCGTCCGGAGCCTGTGCTCCTCAACAGGAGAGGCCACAACAGCGAGAGGCCCACGTACCACAAAAAAAATAATAAAATAAATAAATAAATAATATATATATATATATATATATATATATATATATATTTTATGTCTATGGTAAAATGTTGAGTTTAAAAAAACTAGGAACACTAAAATGTTAATAGTTATTATCTCAGAGATTAGGCTTATTGATTTTTTTTTGTATTTTTAAAATTTTCTACATGAACACACATTACTTTGAAAATATGTTTTAGAGCATTCAAGTAACCAAACATCTGTCTTCCTATTTAAAGGGACTAAATTAATTTCATATTTTTCACATCCTTAAATTCATTCCATCACGAATTTTAGAAAAATCTAATTTTCCTGTCAATGGTCAACAAACCAATACTTCACTTAGCATAAGTCAATAATTCATGGAACTTACCAATAAAAGCTGGAGATGATAAAAGTAAATATTGAAACAGATAATAAAAGTTATTTATTAACTTAGTAATCATTGCAGATATACATTAAAACCTAAATATATTACAGAACTAAGGATTTATCTTCTTTAGACTTCTTTTAAGGCAACATTTTTTTGTAAATCTATTTCTCCACTTAGATTACATAAGTGATCTTAATGTGCACTGTTAAAATAGACATGAAAATCACCTGTACCTTGAAATATATATATAATTATTATTATTTCAGAAAATGGTGTGACTTTGCATAAGTGAAATGAATACTTAGGAAATTGATGATGGATAAAACTTAGAATTCACTTGCCATATTACTACAATTCACTTGCATCATGTTTTATTTTAATGCATTTGGCAAGACCCATGCTGTAACAGTAAAATTTTCCCAAAAGCAGCTGAACTAAATACCTCAAATAATACAGGACAATCCTGACAGGAAGAAAAGATAAAGCAATATAATTAGTCAATAGGTTTTTAGTACCTGCTTTATGCCCAGCTGAAACCTGTTCAACAAGTGAAAAATGTATAGGACATGGTCCCTGTCTTAAGAAAGCTTATCACTGAAGAGATACAGTGATAAGCTGTATCACTGAACAGATAAAACAAACTTCATTAAAAAAAATTCAGAACAGTTAGGCATGAAATTTTGTGCTTTGATTATAAGAACAATAGATATTCAGAGAAAAAGGAAAAGGGGCGAAAAGGCTGAATGACAATCATAAAAGGCTTCTGAAGGAGAGAAAATTCAGGAAGGTCCAAGAAGAATGGGTATGGTCTGGTTAGAAGACAAGGAGAGACATTATTTCAGAAGATGGAAATTGAATGAATAAAGACAATAAGGCCATTAATTTACATTTGATGGGGGAAATGAAAGGCATGAGGAGGAAAGGAATGAGAACATCTGATGGGCAGAAGCAACGGAGTGAAGTGCAATAAAGGGAAGGTAAGAGGACGGGAACTATAAACCCATCTTCACTCTGCCAGGCACATGCAACTAAACATCCTGAGTCCATCCAATCTCCAGGCAAGGCTCCCCAGAGTCCCAGAGGAATTGATCATCAATTCAGAATATCAAATATCAGGCTTGGTATGGAGTGAACATGAGCAGATGGCTTGGACCTTGTGCTTAACACAAGGCTTCATGTTGAGACACTCCTCCAAAGGGTTATTTTGTTTTAAATTTGGCTCCTCTGGAATTCTATTCCATTCCTCAACTCTCCTCGTCCTTCTTTGGGCTCTAATTCATGGATCTCAGGCTCATTAAGTAGAACAACACTTCTGGCTCTATCTTTGCTGCGGGATTTGAAGCTGACCTTTCTCATAGTTACATTCTACAAAAGTCAGATAATTTATAATTTGAAAATCTATGAATAGATAATGTGATACATAAATGCTACGTCTTTTTCAACTAGTTGTAGGAAGTTGGTATTCAATGCTTATGCAAATTTACTGAGTTAAAACTGTGTAATTTATGAGAGGAAAGTTGAATCTAATCTTTTCTGCTTGGGAGTTTGAAAAGAATGAAGGGGAAATCATTGGAATGAATATGGATTTGTTTTGAACAACGGAAACTCATATGTGGAAATGATTTATAGGGCATTCAGTTCAGATTCCTGACAATGCTGAATTGCTTCCTACCATAAGAGCTCAGAGGTTAAGTTCAGACTATTTTAAACTATGATTCAGCTGCTACCAAACATCAAGGAGAACCTGTATGAGTCCTGGGCAATATAGTTTAATATAAAGTGGTGACCTGACTACAGTCAACAATATTGTATTGTATATTTGAAAGGTGCTAAAAGAGTAGGTCTTAAAAGTTCTTATCACAAGTAAAAACAAAATTCTAACTATGTGAGGTGATAAATACTAACTAAACTTATTGTGGTGATCATTTCACAATATATATTACATCAAATTATTATATTGTACACCATCAAGTTATATGACATTATATGTCAATTATATCTCAATAAAAATGGAAAATAAGTAGATAAACATATGGTCTTCTTCTGTAAACTACTACCTATCCACATCTAAACATATTTTCTGCTTGCAATTACATATAAAGTCCCTGCCTTAGTCTGGCTTATTGAATCAGTATTTTAGGATATAGCCTGTCCCTGGGGGAAAATATTTAAAAGATAAGGCTTGTATAGCACAGAGAGATCAGCTCGGTGCTTTGTGACCACCTAGAGGGGTGGGATAGGGACGGTGGGAGGGAGATGCAAGAGGGAGGAGATATGGGGATACATGTATATGTATAGCTGATTCACTTTGTTATAAAGCAGAAACTAACACACCACTGTAAAGCAATTATACTCCAATAAAGATGTTAAAAAAAAAAAGACAAGGCTTACTATTATCTGTCTTAGCCTTGGTCCAATAAATTCAGATAACCTCATCCCTACCCCATGCCCTACACTTTAGCTGCCACATCAGAGCAAGTTACAGATGGTTAAGCTTGTTGGAGACAATTCCCCTGCCCTTTCTCTGGCTTCTGTAGAGGTAAACCCAGCTGATGCAACACCTTGTTATGTAATCCCCACGTGAAAGCTGAATGAATGAATAAATAAATGAACAATCTTATATCCAGTCATAAGCCCAAATCTCATGGTGTCAATAGCCAGCCTTAGATATCCATCTTTCAGTGGATTTCCATAACTTTTAAAATAATAACCAAATCTTCAACTTGGCCTACAGGCCCTATTAGTTTGGTCCTGGCTACTTGTTCAGTCTTATCATATACCATCCACTCACTTCTGTGCTCCACCTTACACAAGCCTTCTTTTTCTTTCTCCAATATGTCCTGCTTCCTCCAGCCTCAAATTCCTCATAAGTATAGCGCTACTTACTCAGCAGAAACACTTGGTTCCCAATCCCCGCCCATCATTTTCCTGGCCAAATGCAACTCATCTTTCAGCTCTCAACTCCAATGTTGCTTCCTCAAGAACACCTTCCCGATGTCCCCAAATAGATCAGTTCTCCTTGATACATGCATTTATATTTCCCCTGCAATTTTTATTCAGAACACTTATCACTGATTATGATTAGCAATGGCCCTAGTACATATTAGGGCATTAATAATTTTATAAGACTGAATGAAGAGCATGCTGTGTGTGCCATTCTAGACCTGAAGTTTCTGTTGAACACAGATACAGCAACCACATTGGTATGGGAAACTGCTCTTGGTTTTGGTCTTGGATCACTGGAATTCCTGAGGTTTCAATCTCAGAATAATCAAATGACTTATCAAAAGACAGAAATAAAGTATGTGTGTTTAACTATGTATATATCATTTGAGAAATATGAAGATTTGAGGAAAACGGAGACTACCAGCACCCAAACCCATTGTAGCACAAAGGGATTGTCCACCCCCACTCAACTTCTTCTTTTCATTCCATCCACACTCGCTCAGATGGAAAGGGAGCTTTGAAAGACCAAGGAAAGAAGCAAAGACATCGTAAGTTTTTTTTTTAAACCAAAGAGCGTGTGAATATTAGTAAGACATTTATCTTGTATCTCTTAGAGGTTAACAATCTAGAACAGCTAATCCACTATTAAAGAGAATTGTGTCAGTCAGTATGAGCTAGGTTATGCGTCACTAAAAATCAACCCCAAAATCTCAGTGACTAAACACAGCACAGATCTGTTTCTCACTCCCTCTTTCATGCCCAGTGTGAATCGACCTCGGAATTCTGCTCAGTATAGTCACTCGAGGACTGAGACTAAACAGAGGTCCATCTTAATACACATTTCCTTGATGAACCACAGCATGGCACGGGGCAACAAAAATCATGCACTAGCTGGTAAAGTTACCCCTGGAAGTGACACACATCACTTTAGCTCACATTTCATTAGCCAAAACAAGTCATGGCCATGCCTAACTACAAAATTAAGACAGTGTAATCCTACCACCTGCCAATATTGAGATGAAAAAATTCTAATGACTAACACAGCAACCATAAGAATTGATAACAGCCATTCCAGTACAAAACAAAGGTTATCATGACCTTGGTTTTTCTTTGCACCAGCAGAACTGGGACTTGTGCAGGGTAGAAGAGACCACGGAGAGAAAGAACTCGCAGAAATCCAAATAAGATTAACTCAGAAGTGGTAACTCAACAGGAAAAGGAAAGAAGTAAAATGGTTGCTCACACCCACCTGCTTCCTCTGGATGACATATGTGTTTATGACCAACTAATGTAAAATTGTTTCTTTTCTAGAAATACATTGCATGGGCACACACATAACAGAGGAGTTAAACTATTATAGTGCGATTATCATTATTCAAGGAAAGGTATTTAGGGGGAGAAATGACAATGTTTTTTTAGTAGAGATCTGAAACTTCAGATCTTCAAAATGCTCCAAAATGTTGAAAACATTGAGGCTGTATAAAAAATATTGAAGGTGGGCTTCCCTGGTGGCGCAGTGGTTGAGAGTCCGCCTGCTGATGCAGGGGACGCGGGTTCGTGCCCCGGTCTGGGAGGATCCCACATGCCGCGGAGCGGCTGGGCCCGTGAGCCATGGCCGCTGAGCCTGCGCATCTGGAGCCCGTGCTCCGCAACGGGAGAGGCCACAACAGTGAGTCCCATGTACCAGGAAAAAATATATATATATTGAAAGTAAGGGAACCCAGTAAAGAAAAAATTTTAGAAGAGAAAGTGGGTCTCACTAAGAATCCTACTTCCTTCAGTGAGAATGAGGCAAGATATTTTACTGATATTTAATCATATCAGATCACCCTTCCATTTTCTTTCCATGTTACCAAGCAGGTAGCCAGATCCTTTAGCTCTCTCGATTCAAGTGTTTTGCCAGACATCACAGGACTGACTTCACTGAAGATATCATGCCAGTGTCTTAGAGGATAAGGCAAAAAAGACCCATGACTTGAGAACAGTGTAAAGGGAAGTATATGGATAACAGAGGCACACCTCTCCCAAGAATAGCCCTGCTCGATAGCAGTAAGCTGAGAAGGTAGTAAAACTCAGACCATTGCTATGTAGTCACTCAGGGACACTGAGCCCTAAGTCAAAAGTAATGATCCCCAAGTTTGAAACAAAAGCAACACAGTTGTTAGACTTGGAAGGACTGTGGACAACAGGCATCACAGAGGTTATCAATGAGACAGGAGGAGCTTCCTTGATATTCTGGTGCACCTAAAATGCCTCAGAATTGTGTACAACCTGGTGGAGTAGAGGGCAGATGATATTAACGATCAAATTTGCTACCAGCCCCAACAGGATGGGAGCTCAAATGCCGATTTAAGTTGATTTAAGGGAAAAAGAAATGTGTCCATTCTTATATGCTAGAGTAGATAGCTTAAAAACCTATACTCATCAGTAAAAGGGAAGATTATGGACTTGGACCAGACTCATGTAGGCCACTAGCGAAAGAGAGTTCATTCTACTTCTCACCATATATTTTTGTCTAACTTGAGATTTGAAAAAAAAAAAAAATGAGGTGGACAGGGTTATCTCACAGATATGATGGTGTTAGTTCTGATCTTAGGATAAGTGTCTAATGCAATACCTAATGCCTGAAGGCTATCTACCCCAAAAGCTACCAGGGCTTATATCCAAAGTGCTAGAGAGCCCAGAGAACAGGGCTCACCATCTCTGGGAGAAGGAAGACAGGGAAGTAAACAAACAGTTGAATAATAAATGATACCCCGGGTTGGACCCTGGAATCAGTATGTCAGCTATCACATTCTCTCTAGGATTTTAACATTTATGTTGCCTTTTTAATAAAGATTTTATTTTGCCTATGGACTGGTAATCTCAGATATTCTTAGTAACTACCAAAGGCTAACTACTATTCCTAAAAATCAGAGCTCGGTGTTGTCCTTACAAACTGTCCATGGTCACAATCACTTCTTCCAAGTCCCATCTAATGGAAATAAAATGACATAACCCGTCTACTTTGAGTTGGCTAAAGATTTACAGATGTGAAGCAAATGGTACAGGGGAAAAAGCACTTTAAATTTAGAGACAGAGTTGTCAATCCGTGAAGCTTTTCATTAGAAGTTTTAGAGCGCTTTCATCACTAATTAATAAATAAATGATATGTCAGACAAGCAAGTTTAATACTGAGAGAACTAACAGATACACATACCAAAAGCTATTTAACACTGACTTCATCTCACTTGAGCACCACTATTTCAGTGTTCTGTTCAATGAAAACTGACACTTGATGTATTAGATCAATTATCAAATAGAAAATAGCATGAAAAATAATTATAGCCAAGGGCTCACAGTCAGTCCCCTAGCCTTCCTTTTGCAACTTCCTTCTTCCCAAATCATTTGCTCCAGCCCTATTCTCTGAACATCTTGCCAGTCCTCGCTGCCTCCCTTATGCTTCTGCTCATGCAGTTTCTTCTGGAATTGTCCCTCCTTACTTGTAATTGCTTTGAGGACAGAAACCAACACTTGGTCATCCTTGAACCCCTGGAGGCCCTAGTGTGGCATCTGCATATAAAAAGGTGTATGATAAACACTCACTCAAGTGAACTGAATTTTGACTGCTGACTTCAGTTATTATTATAGTGATCATATCACAGGGCAAACACGGGTTTACCAAACTACACTGCAGCTCTTTCTTAATCTGACAAGAAAAACCAGATTTTCAGGAAAAGAAAAGGAGTGAAAGCAAGTAGGCAGGCTAAGACAATAAAAAACTGGACTGTAAAAGTCAATTCCATGGAAGAACAATTTTCATACTCTCCTTATTGAGCGTGGTGGTCAAATGTACAAATGTTAAGGAAACATTCCTATTTAGTTAATAGTGCATGATGGACCTCATCAGAATTTGTCTTCTTTCTTTTGAGGACTTCGTAGAGGATTTTTTAGCTTCTGTTTTAGAAACTTTGGGCTGCTTTCTGTTGAGATTGCTCCCTTTTTTTTTTTTTGGATTTCACAGATCTCCAAGGCATACTAGAAGAGTGAACCAGTTCTGCTTAGAGTGAAAGGACCTGGGTAATCAGGTGAACCATTCCATTTATTTGCAGGCATTCCTTAGATGTGTGAAATAATTTCAATAAGCCCATGTTCATGCCAAGACTGATAGGGGCATTAAGCTCTTATGTTAGTAACGGTAAGGACAATTTAAGTATTTAATGTATAGTCCTCTCAGTCTTAGTGTTTTTAAAAGATGTAAATGCTTTATGCTTAAATAATGATAATGTTGATAATGATTATTAAATGCCTCCTGTGTGCCAGCCCCTATGATCAGCACTTACTTACCCCCCCAATTCAATTTAAAACTCATTAATACTAACAAGTATTAAGATCCTCTGTCACAGATGGGAACACTGAAGTACAGAGAGGCTAAATAACTTAGCTAGTGGCACACAGTCCACTAACAGAACTGAAATTGGACCCAAAACGAATTCCATAGTGCCCACTCTTTATTAGATTACTTTAAATCCCAAGTTAACTAAATGCCCTACCAAGTAGTTGACACCTGAGATGGTAGCAGAGTTTGGAAAAAGCTGGCTAATTTACTATTTAAAATCCCCATCAAGAGGATTTTAACTGAAGGTAAGAAAGCAAATGGGAAGTTTAGGCAAAATTTTCTACAACTGGAAAATTTGAGAACACACAGCCACCATTCTGCCAGGTCGCATTAGCACAGCTGGGTAAGGAGGGGGCTCTTGCCAGGCTGCTGGAACCAGACACGCCCAGTCGAGACGGGAAGAACAGCTGTGATAGGAAGACATCTGTAACTCACGAAAATCTTACTATCTGCTCCCCAAGTGTGCGCACAGAGCTGCTGGCCGGCATCATATTGAAAAGTCTTTATTCTGCTTTCCAAATCTGTGTTAATTTGATCCCAGACTACATAGAAAAAAAGCAAAGCAGAGAGTTGATGATTAACCAGCTCTTCTCTACTGGGTAAACATCCAACTGTTCAACATTTTTAGCAGTGATTCGAAAACATAAATAACACCCTGAGCATATTTTCAGATGCCCCAAAACTGAATGAGAGAGCTAATATAATTAAGACAATACATTGAGATATAAAATTATGTTAACAAATCAGAACACTAGGGAAAACAGCAAGATTTAACAGAGTAAATTATAAAGTCACGTATTTGAGTCCAAAACTTGCAGAAATTGAATAGAGAGTGAGGGAAAGGGAGACTTGGATAAACTTTCTGTGTGAAAAGCATTGCACGGGAGGTAGGTTGCAGCTCATAATTAGCCAGAATGTGCAAACAGACTTAAGTAAATGAGTACTAGCCCAGGGTCTGTATCAAAGGAGGTAATGGTGATGGAAGATTGTGTTCAGTTTAGATGCCACTATTTAAAATCAAGTCTATCCAGAGTAGAGTAACCAGTACAATGAAGCCTTTGGAAACCTGTGAACATAAGGCAAGGCTAGAGAAACAGAGGAAGTTTAGCCTGAAGAGGAAAACACTAGAGGTAAATTTGCTAGCACTCTTCATGGTGTAATGGAAAGTAAACGGCCTAGAGACCAAGGCAGAATTCAATCCCAACCCTAATAACTCTGAGAATCAGGGAAACCATTTAATCTCAACCTCGCAGCATCCTCAGCACATATGGTTTGCTTATTCCTAAATTATTTAGGCTTAATACACTGGGTACTAAAAACAGAATAAAAAGCAAGCTTTTGACCTTAGAGAGCTAACAGCTTTGTGCCCAAGATAGATAAGTTTCAGTCCATTAACATACAGAGTAATGATGCTCTGGGAGTTCAGAGGACAGGCAATTCACCTTGAAACAGGACGTTTTGACCAGGACTTCTTGATACAATTGTTTTTCATGGTGTATTAGCTTCCTGAGACTGCTATAATGCAGGACCACAAACCGGGCAGTTAAAACAACAGAAATTTATTGTCTCACAGTTCTGGAGGCTAGAAGTCCAAGATCAAAGTGTCCACAGGGTTGGTTCTTTCTGAAGGCTGTGAGGGACAATCTGTTCCATGAATCTCTCTTATCTTCTGGTAATTTGCTAGCAATTCTTAGTGTTCCTTGGCTTGTAGATACATCACCCTGACCTCTGTTTTCATCTTCACACGGTGTTCTCCCTGTGTCTCTCCATGTAGTCTCTCCTCTACGTATGCTGTCTCTGTAGCTAAATTTCCCTTTTTTATAAGGATAGTCATATTGGATTAGGGCCCACCCTAACAACCTCATCTTAACATGGTCATATGCAAAGACTCTATTTCCAAATACGGTCATATTCACAGGTACTGGGGGTTGGGACTTCAACACCTTTTGGGGGGATGGGGACATAGTTCAACCCATAACACATGGCTAATTTAAAACAGGCATGTCAAAATATCTTTTTTTATTTTTTCATTTTGTAAGTACCTAAGCAGAAGTTGTAACAGAAGTTACACTCCCATATTCGCAGGAGCCTCTGACCCTTCACCCTGACCCCAGTCCTTGCTCCATCATGGACCCATCCTCCCTCTCTGACTCTATTCCGGTCCACACTCTCATCTTCACCCCATCCCTAAACCATATCCCCTCTCTCTCCCCACCCCCAGAGGGGAAGGTCAGCAATGCTTGTAAAGGTTAGTAATGGAGTAAGAATAAAGGTTTTTCCTTGGGATTCTTTGAAGTCAAGAATTTAATGGTTCACTTTTTTAGGCTCCATCAAAGTGAATTCAAATCAAATGATGGTGTATAAAAATGTTCCTGGAATCAAAATGTCCTCAGGGTAAAATTTACCAGAATAGCCAAGTCAAAATATTGTGTAACGAATTATGTGGTGCAGGAGAGTCTGGGATTAGCTTATTTGTGAAGGCCATACCAAAGCCGAGTGTAGAAGGACAAACAGGAGATTAATCAGGCAAGGAAAGGAACATTCTTGGCTGAAGGAAGAATGCAAAGGCACGATGCTGAGAAAGCAGGAAGCATCGGAGAACCTCAAATGGTGTCGCACGGCCGGGGCACAGCGGGGGAAGGAAGGCAGGAAGAGGCCTCGCTGCCAAAGACCTAATACATCGTTGGTTGTCTATTTATTTTAGTATTATTTCACTTATTATTGCCGTGGACAGTGAGCACAGGATTGGAAGCAAGGAGTGCCATGCTCATATGTGTAGTTTTAAAAGAGCACTTTGGCAACTGTGGGGAGGTTGGATTAAAAGGGTGAAAAACTGGAGATGGGAAGACCAGTGGGAAGTCTGTGTAATAATACAGGTAGACAATGATGAAAGATGGCCAGAAGATGGCAAGCATGGTGAGGAGGGCAAGCCTTGCTAGCTGTTTACAGAAATAATTCGGCAGGTAGAATCGACAGGAGTTTTTAAAAATTTGCATACAATTTTTAAAGGTTGCTTTCCATTGACAGCTATTACAAAATACTGGCTCTGTTCCCCATGTTGCACAACACATCCTTGAGCCTACCTTACACCCAATAATTTGTACCTCTCGCTCTCCCACCCCTATACTGCCCCTCCCCCCGCAACTGGTAACCCACTAGTTTGTTCTCTGTATTTGTGAGTCTGCTCCTGTTCTGTTAAACTCACTAGTTTGCTGGATTTTAATGAAGGAAACTACAAGAGTGGTTTCCAACTCTAGCTGCACACGCCAGGCATCTTGGGAGTCTTTCTAAACGCAGACTCTCTGGCCCTGCCTCGGACTTAGTGAATCAGAGTTTCTGCTGTTTACGCCTTGAGAATTTGAAGATCCCTCCAGCCAGTCTCTGTGACTAACAATTTAAGGGCTGGCCCCCAGGAGAAAGAGAAAACACTCCCTGTTGGTTCAGAATCAGGTTTTAGTGCCATATAACAAAACTGTATCACAGTTAAACTGTTTAAAGATAGAACCATTACCTCCGAAACTTGTCGCTGAATATATTTGAGCAGGAACCAGTAAACCAGTTAAAGAGAGGTAGTAGAAGGGTTTTTTGCTTGTCAGAAGCATGAGAGTGCCTTTAAGGCACTCCAGGGCCAGAGAGCTTTCCAGTGCACTGAGCGGAACCAAAGGCAGTCAGAGCAGCAGACAGGCACTCAGAGGGAATCTGTACACCCTGGCCCTTTGCAAGCTCCCTTTTTGCTCCAGCTGTGGCTTCAGTCACTGTCTCGCTCTGCCCTGGTTTGGATTCCAGGTTCTGGCCTTTGGATCTGTCTCTGTTTCCATGACAACCCAGTCCTGTTTGAGCCATGCTTGCTAGCTGGCGGCTACATCTGGATTCACCCAGGTAACCCCACCCTGTGGTGTCAACTTGTCACCATCTCTGAGGCTCCACTTCGGTCTGCCCACCCCACACCTGGTTTCCAGCTCCATTCAACCCTCCTTAGCTTCCACCATACTCATGCCCACATTCAGGACCCTGCTTCAAGCTTGGGGTACAGACCGCCCCTCCCACCCGATTCCAATGCTGGTCTGCTGAACACATTTCTATGTGAGACGATGAAGATCCAGTAGCTTCCTAGTAAGTCTTGGAGGAGGGAAAGTACAGCCATTAAAAGTACAAGCTCTGAATTCAAATCTAGACTGTGTGACAATAAGCCAGTTACCTAATCTCTCCAAGTTTCCAAAACAATCTAAACATGATAAATACATCTAACCCACCCCATAAGTTATAAAGGTATAAGCAGCATGGTCAGCTTCACCAACTCAGGATAAACACATGGCCGAGACTCTTTTCATTTAGAGTCAATAACTCAAGCACCCAGATGCTCTTGCCAACTGGATGTTCAATGTCTCCCTCTTGTTGCTTAACTCATCTCCAATGCCAAGTAGTCCAAGAATGCTGAGGACGTGGTCAGTCCAAAGAGGACAAATCTAGGTTAATCAGAGAGACAGCTGGAGCTGCCCATTGGTCCACGCACCTGATTCTGTCACATGGTATGACAATAAAGACTACTCCTGTGTTCTCTGATGGACGCTTATTTACCATCTCAGTAATGGCATTGCTGGATCCAATTTCTGCCCAGGACTAATGATGTCTCACTCTTGGGCTAACAGGTTACTCTGCTGCAACCAATCCTTCCTCAGACTCTTGCATCTGGGCCTGGGCACTAACCCAGCTACCATGTCCCCTCCAGGAGCTCCTTTTCAAGGCCTTAGGGCTTATATTAGTTTCCTGGGGTTTCCATAACAAACTATCACAAAGTGGGTGGCTTAAAACAACAGAAATGTATTCTCTCACAGTTTAGGAGGCTAGAAGCATAAAATCAAGGTGCTAGCAGGGCTGGTTCCTTCTGGAGGCTGTAAGGGAGAAACTGTCTCATGCCTCCTAGCTTTTGCTGGCTCCCAGCAATCTTTGGTATTCTTTGATTTGTAGCTGCATCACTCCACCTCTACCTCCATCTATACATGTTTTCTTCACTCTGTTATCCCTGTGAGTTCTCTTTTCTTCTTATAAGTCATTGGATTTAGGGCCCATGAGTGAGGACGACCTCATCTTAACTAATACCTGCAAAGACTCTATTGCCAAAGCTCATGTTCTGAGGTTCCAGTGAACACGAATTTGCGGGGGGGGGGGGGGGGGGACACTATTCAATGCACTACAGGGCCCCTTCTTGATAGCAAAGCTTGAAGACCCACTTCCTGAATTTCAAATCTCTCAAAGAAGAGATCTGATACCCCTTCCTCCAAGGAAGTCCACTGGACTCCCTATGTACATTTTTCTTTTATCCTCCCTGCTATACTGAGGGACAGCAAACAGGTCTTCTTATATTTCCAATGTTTCACTTAATAAGAAAAATCTGTCCAAGAAGTCTGACCAGACCCCTCCTAGGATTTAAAAGGAAGTGGCCTAATTTTCATCTCACTTCACGTGTGAAGTACGTACAACGTCTGGCACATAGACAGCCCTCAATTACTGGCAATTATTTATTTTCCCTGAAGGTAACCGAAAATGCCCTAAAGGTACGGAGCATCAGAATAAAACTTACTTCTCTGGAGGCAAAATATCTGCCCTCTTTAGTTTCTAGGGCAATGTGAGTGGAACTCTCGATGAAGTATGGCAGGCTCTGTATCCTTTATAAAATATCTAGCTGTATTTTACATATCGTTGGCTCAGGGATCAGACTGATTGTGTGTTTCAGAGCTCTCTGATACTATGACTATTTAAGGGCTCTTACTAGTGCTGAACTAGGATAGACAGGATGTGTTCAGAGTGGAGAGAAGTGCACATCAAGGGCCTTTGTCTTGTGAAGACTGTATCTTCGCATCTACAGGCTCTATGGAACCACAGGCTGGTTGCAACAGCAGCATCTTGGGGTCCTTCTGTTAGCAAACAAGCTCTCACTTAAGACTCCAGTGTAAGTCTAGATCTATACCATAAATCTTCCACATTCGCCCACATATACTCCACAGTTTACTACCCTGCTCCCTGCCCCAAGACCTAACATTAAGTTCTTTTATCCCAAGCCTTCCAGCTGGATTTAGAATAACAACTGGAAGTCCCAGCAGGAGATCAGAAGGAAGAGTGAGATGCAGTGATTTATTCCCCGGGCCCCTACTCTGTGAGATCTCCTAGGGTTGGCTATGTCTTTGACCCAAGGTCATGGTTCCTCTTGAAGTGGCCTCCATAAGACTCTTCCTGTATCTCCCACCCCACCCCACCTTCAGGCCTAGAAGGGGTAACTGCCTCACTGTTTTTATAATATTAGCACTGCACCTCTGTAAATAGTTCCTTTATAAATAAAATGTCTTAAAACTCATTCCTGACCTTTACAAGGTCACTACTTAGATTTGGATGAAATACATAGGTTGATTCTCAGTTATTTTCATCTTAAATATTTCATCAAGAATTTTAGGACTGGAAGAGATCATCTAAATGAGCTCTTCATTTAATAGGTGGTAGATCAGAGGCCCAGTGGGGTTCAGTGATTTGCCCAAGGCCATGCTACTTAGTGGGGGAGCTGAGCCTAAAACCCAAGCCTCCTAAACCCCAATCCAGTGGTCTTTCAACCCATCTACCTGTGAGCCTAGAAAAAGGATAACTATCATCCTAGACAATACCAGCTTTCTGTAGTTAATAGATACTCAAAATCAGCACCACCTCCAGTCACTTTATGAACTTCATCTTCCATTCTTTCCTTCCTTTTTTCCTTAGCATTTCCTTCATGCTTTTTCTTTCCAGTATTTTCCCTCTGCCCCGGGAGAGAAATAAACATTTACTGAGTACTCATTATGCACTAGACACCATGAAATACACAAGTAACACATGCTAAATCATTTGTTGTCTCACTTAACACTCTCAGCAACTATGAGGTATTAAACCAATTTTACATATTAGGAAACTGAGGCTTAAAGAACTTAAGTGTCCAAGGAGGCACAACTAATACGCAAGCTTCCAGTCCAGTGTGTTGACTCCAGAATCTGTACTCTCCCCATGACGCCACGATGCATCCTGCAGGTAACTGAAGCCCTCGTGCTGCCTGGTGCCTTCCGGCCCTCCTCCCTCCCCTGTCCTGCCCTCCTCCCTCTCCTGTTCTCACTGCAGCAGCATTCCTCCGGTTTTCAGATCAACACAGCCATCTTGTGTTTGATTCCATTAAACAATAACAGAAAACTAGCAATTTCGAGAAATCAGTTACCCATCTCTTTTTCGGGTTTTATATTCTTTTAAAGGATGCCTAGAATCAAAACCTAATGCGGTCTCTACAAATGCAGAAAATAGTCAAATTGTAACTGATGCCATGTACTGGCATCAATTCTTATTAGAAAAGAAGAAGCTTTTGTTGAAAAGAATATTTAAATGGAAAGATTAGAAAAAGATCCTTTCTTACACATTCATTTAATTAGAAGTTCACACATTCGTTCTCAAAGCTGTTCTAGAAACAAGAAGAAACAAGCAAGTGTTACTTAGAATCCAGGTTCTGCAAACGGAGGACTCCAAGACAAAGAACACTGCAATCACTGTATGAGAGGGGAAAGTGAGGAGGTAAGGTTTGCGACCAGCTCTCAAGTCTGAAAAGAGGGAAGGGCTGAATTTGTAAGAAAGTATTATATCCCACTGCATTCATTTGTATGACTTATTTTCAGCACAACGAGTAATTATTCTTACAGTTTTCTCTCCTTTGTCCTCTGCATGCTTCATGAGGGTGGGAATTGTGTCTTACCCATCTTTGCATCTTCCACATCCCAGAGTCATTATCTTATATATAGAAGATACTCAGTAAACGTCTTCATTGAATAAGCACTCTACCTTTTCAAGTAATAGACTCACTTAATGAGGCCACTCATAATTTTACCTCTTATGTTGTGCATATTTCAGAACCATATTTTCAAAGGTAGAGGTGAAAATTAGATTTCACAGTAGAATCAGAGGTATAATGGGAGGCTATTGTCAAAAATAATGAAAATAAGTGTCAAAGTTCATCAGCTTCTGAATTCTCTTCTCAATGACTTTTTCCTCTTTTGCGTGGGAGAACCTTGGACCTTAGCTGTTATTTTTTCTTTTTTGTCTTCAAATACCTTTAATATAAAACATATTTTTGAGGCACAGTACTGTTCTTGATGCATTCAGATGACTTATTTGTCAGACACAAAAGGGCTCCTCAGGCTGCTATGAGGCTATTGTACACACCTGTACATTTTAAGTAGATTTCAACACAATGGATATTAACAGCTGTTCTCAGAAGCACTCACTGTTTGAGGGGTACTTATTCCTGCTCCTTTATAGGATTTTGTTTTCTTCTTTTGACATTGTATCTACAATAATACCTCCAGTGGTTGGCAAATTAGGGAGGAAATTCAGCATTAAAATTGTTTATAGTTTGTTTTTCAGAAAAAGAAAAGCAATAAAGAAAGAAGTAAATTTCAAAGCACAAAGAGTTTATGATGCCATCTTTTTAAACAGCACAAGTACACCCTAAATCGTTACCTAGCTCTTTAGAAATAAGCGTCTATAAGTGATTCAGTTGTTTGTGTTTTTATCTTTTTTATATTTTTACTATCAGTTTAAATAAAAGCAAGCTGATCTTTTCTGAGCTCTATATTCCCACTAATTGAGCTTTAAAGGCAGCCTGTACCATGGCTTACTTTGTTGAACCCACTGTATCAAAAACAAGATTCCTCTGTGGACTCCATCAAACAGAGTAAAACAGGGTACAGAAAGATTAGTGAGATAAGCTGAACAAGGCATGGTTCTGATACGCCTTTTTGGCCCTTTTGAAGTTAGGAATCAGAACCAGTTTTCTACAAACAGTAGGCTACCCTCAATGAGATGATGTTCAAACATCTGCAACATGTAAGAATTCTAATTCATAATGGCGCTTGTAAATTTGACCCTGGCAAATAGAGGGGCCAGCCGCCCACTCCCTCAGGACATGTAGGCTACTGTAACTGATTATGATGACTCAGAGGGGTTCCAGATGTCATTTCTCCACTCACTGGCTAGAATCATGGCACCCAACTTTTTTTTTCTGTGACTCTAAATTGGACCGCAAGCAGGCTTTGTCACCCCTCTGTCTTACAGTTAAACTAATTAGGAGCTAGTATACTTCATAACCATTGAGTGAAATTTGCATGTTCCTATAGTTATCATTATATGAAAGCAATCTTCTTATATTTAGGCTCAGCATGTGAGATACCTCAGGTTGGCCTGCCGTCTCTGACCACCAGAGGAAGAAGAGGAAGTGGGAGAAGCCAACATACCCTCAGCGTGTGGCAAACAACGCCCCAGACTGCTGTGGTCCTCCTCCCCGCTTCGGATGGGGATGGAGAAAGGGAGGCAGGAAGAGGTCTGCAAAGGACTCTGCTCCCATCCTTCACTCTCTACCTAAAAAGCTCCCAACCCCTCCCCACCTTTGGAGCCACATCTATAGACTCTAGACAGAGCTAATTTTCAGTTCTTGAGCCAGAAAACAGGGCAGACAATCCAAAAACATGAGTTATGTATAATATAATCATATTTTCTGAATCAAAATTGAAACATACTGGTCAGACACATTGGTCTAGCTGCACATGGTCCAACAAGAACACAGCATAGAGTATTTTTTAATCAGTTCTAATATACACATAGTTTTATTATTCTAATATCACTGAAATAAGGATAAGGATGTGTCTTGCAATCAATAACATGTTGGTTTAACGTTTTTTCCTGATTAGTGGTACAAAAAATAATGGTGTGTCTTACAGTCAATAACATCTTAGATGTGATCAAACTGACACCAGGATTATCCCAGAAAACCCAGGAAAAACAATTTGTTTTTACACATGTTCAAACCTTGCAGTTCTTTCATCCCAACTGGATTTCAGATCAGAGTGTAATGGTCTCTTTCATGTGTCAACTTGCCTGGACTCTAGTCTCCAGTTATTCAATCAAACGTTAATCTAGGTGTTGCTGTAAAGGTATTTTGTACATATGAGGTTAACATCCTCCATCAATGGACTTTAAGTAAAGGAGATTATCCTCCATAATCTGGGTTGGCCTGATCCAATCAGTTAAGGTTTTGAGAGTAGAACTGAAGTTTCCCTGAGGAAGAAGAAATTCGCCTGCATCAGCTCCTCCCAGAGTTTCCATCCAGTCCTTCCTGTCAGCCTGATGTACAGATTTTGAACTTGCCTAACCAGCTCCTGCAGTCACATAAGCCACCTTTTTGCAATCAAACCTTTTATATATATTCTACAGTTCTGTTTCTCTGTTGGAACCCTGACTGATACAGAGGATCGGTGGTATTTTTTTTCTCCTAATATTTTCTCCCTTTTTGACATTTACTTAACTGAAAAGGTAATACATTTCCCTATTCCTTATATTTATATAAAAGTACACAGTAAAAAGATTTCTTCCAACTCCCTTCCCCGTCCTGCCAGCTCCTAATCTACCACCTGTCACATGTAACCACTATAATTATTTCTTTGTGAGTAATTCTAAAGTTTTTTTATGCATAAGCAAATAAATACAGATACACATCTCCTCCAACTCCCACAAATCTACAAAAGAGAAAAAAAGGTAGCCTGCTACATACAATGTTCTGCACTCTGCTTTTTTTTGTCCTTAATATTCCTGAAAGGTTTTTCCATTTCCATATACAAAGAACTTTATACTTTTTCCTCAGCTGTATTATATTCTATTGCATGTCTATACCATGATTTGTTTAATCAGTCACCTATTGGTGAACATTCAGCTTATTTCAACACCTTTGCTAGTATTCACAAGGGAATATCCTTAAAAACATTTTAAAATATAAATGGATAGATAACACGGCTAAACAGATAGATAGATAGATAGAACTGTACATAGTGACTTACATCTGTATAATCATTGTGTACTTTGAGCAAGAGTATGTGTAGAACACACAAGTGGAATTACTTAAGGTAGAAGAACACACAAGTGGAATTACTTAAGGGGTTAGAGGGTACATGCATTTTCGATTCTGAGAGATCTTCCTAAATTGTCCTAAATTTCCCACCATCATCAAAGAAAGTATTTGGTTAGAAAGTGCTTGTTTTTCCACAGCCTCAGCAACACAAGTGTGTCACTGATCTTTGGAATTCTTGACAATTCAATAAATTACAAAAGTACGTTTCAGTGGATATATAATTTACATTTCACTTAATAAGAGTGATATAGAATATCTTTGTAATATGTTTGAGTCCTTTCTACTTCCTTTGCTGTACAACCTCTGTGCATATTTTTGGACTAGTTTTCTACTGAGTTGGTCTTTCTGTATCTTCCAAGAGTCCTTAGATATTAAGGAGGTTACCCTTCTATATGTGACATGAGAATACTAATATTTTCACCAGGTCTTCTTTTGTCTTTTGGCCCTCTTGATGGTCCCACCATATAGAATTTATTTTTATGCATTTTGATTTATCAATCTTTTCTTTTTATGGACTTCAGATTTTGTGTCATACTCAAAAAGGCCTTCTCCATACCAAAGTTCTAAAGACATTCACTATTTTTTTTTTCTATAGAATGTTTATGGTTTCTTTTTTTACATTTAACTCTTTATTATTTTTTTGATGGCTGACCAGTTGTCCCAACATCATTTATTAAATAGGCTACTTTTTCCCTACTTATTGAAGATGACTTTATCATAGAATTTCTATATATATTTGGATTTAGTATGTTCCATTGGTTTATATGTCTATGAACCAGTACCACATCTTTTAGTTAGTAAAGCTTTATAATATATTTTAACATCTTGCAGGGTTAATTCTTCCTCACCTTCCTCCACCCCACCATTGCTCTTCTTTCAGAGGGTTTTCTTGACTATTCTATTTGTGGCTGCACAAGAACTTTAGAAACAGTTCTCTGTTCATCCCACCTTGCCCCCCTCCCAGATATTTCCATACTGGTTTGTCTTAACACAGACCTAAAATTCCCCCATTAGATATAATGAATCAAAAAGCCATAAGCATTAGACAATGGTCTCTTACCTTGTGCTGTGAACTGAGACAGCCCCCATATCTCTTAGGGTTTTAGTTTTCCCCTTGCCAGAATAGGGACACAGATAAGGAGAAAAAGTTTTACACAGGTGTTCTCTAAGATACCTACCAGTTCTAAAGTTTTTCAGTTCAATGTCAAACCTCTCGTTGGGTGTTTTAATTAGCAGTATGCTCATTTCTCATTTAAAAATGCTTGCTTTACAACTTTATATTATAAACCGTTGGAATTTTTGGAATCATTTCCCATAATTTGCAGTAGAGGAGAAGACTGAAATAAAATGACTTATTTCCCCTACAGATCAAAATTTAAACAGTAGAACTTCCACTGAGTCCTTTTTTCTAAGCCATTTACCTCTTCTAAGTGCAACATAGCATAAGCAAAGGATCCAGCACCCAAAAAAGTACCAACAAACAACAGAAGTTTCAGAAGTTCTGCTTCTATTTTTGTTTTTGCTTCTTTTTCTCTTTTTACTATATCTTTAAATTGACAGCTAACCAGACATTGTAAGATCAAAGACTCTAAATGCAGTTTAGTCTCCCACATGACTGAGTGGCCGCTGAGCACATTGATTACATATCACCGGTGAGTAACTGGGACAATACTCCACTCTAAATTGCATGTCATGGATGAGGGTGAAAAGAGGAACCAATAAAAACTTTAGTTGGTTGCATTACTCTGAAAGGTACATTATTTTTTTTAATCTTGCCAACAGGTTGGCACACTACTGGTCTGTGACACCTAAATAGCACCGTAGTTAAATGTTTGGGGGCTTCTGATCAACTACCTGATCTATGAACCACCTAGATCCAGGAATTAAGAAGCTGAGAAGCCTCTCTCTGTCCACCTCAATGCTATTCATGACTGTTTCATTAACAGGTTTTTCCTTCTCCCTTTTCCTCAATGGCTCTGTTAGGTGGACTCTGTTAGAATGTGGGCTATAAAGCACAAAACCAAAGAGAATAGTTTATTTTCAGGATAGTATTTTTATCCTTTCTGCAGAATAGTGCCTTACATATGTAATATGCCTCCTTCCGCAAAATGAAGCATTCTTAAAGTGATTGACCTACATAAAAAATCTCATCTCAGCTTTAAAAAATTCCTGTGCAAAAACATAAAGCTAGGATAGAAGGATCTGCATTTATTTCAATAAGTCAGAAGTTACTTGGGCACTAATCCTCATGGGAGCTGCATGCAAATACCTGGACATCAAAATATCCTTGACTGGGCTGACTTTTAATTTAGGAGTTTACTAGAGCCTGCAGCTATACTGCTGGAGTCTGTGATCGTGTCAGATTCCATAAATGAAGCATGGAGGACTTGGTTAGCGGCCTGGGTAGAATGCCAAAGAATGCCCTGGGGACATGCTAATTCAGTACTCAAGGTAGCCTACCCTTCTGTGAGCCAGTACTAAACCAGTGCCCTACAAAGGTGTTTGAAGTACTGCAGGGCAATCTCAAATTTTTGCGGTCATCTCCTCGCGCTTATTTACAAAGCTCTTTTCTCTGGCATTTTAGGGCAGCTGCAAGGATAATAAGTTATAGCTGCCACATCAAATTTCCCTGCAAGCAGAGACTGCCTGGCACCCCACCGCCAGCCAGGGTTTCCTTGAACCCCCTTCCTGATTGGTAAGGGAGGCTGGTGAGAGAACGAATGTCCAGGGAGAGGACTCCTCCAACACTTCCAATGGGTACATGCCAGGAATAACTAGAGAAAAGAATAATGGACTATGACCATCTCTTACATCTTTTCATCTCTTCCCAAGATTCTGTTGAAGGATGAAGATGTTTAGAAGTGCCACCCTGCCACTGCCCAGGCATTTCCACCACTCTAAGAGTGGAGAGCTGGGGGAGTTATTGTAGGCAGGAAATCTCATCAGTGGCCACAGCTTTCTCTTTAGTAGGTGGTGGCAAGAAGCTACTCAAGAACTTAAGGGAACCCAGCTACTGCCATCGTTATGCTCATCATCTTAGGAGCCCCACGTCCTGAACTCATGCATGTGCATTCCTCACAAACCTGATTCTGAGAAATATTATTTTCCCCTTTTTACAGAAGTAAGAACTGAAGCTGAAAGAAATTAACATACTTGTCCAAGGTGGCTCAGTTACAAGCAAGAGAGCTCCCATTCAAACCTATGCACATCTGACGCCAAAGCACAGGAGATGGGTGGTAAAATTACACATATCTCAGTTTCAGCTGAGTTTCCAAAGACCAAGAATAATACAAGTGGCAAGTACTGCCCAAATCCTCAAGTGAGATTCTAGAGCACCAATAAATGCAGGGCGTGCTGGGAAAGTATCAAACCAGTTCTGTCAGTGTTAGCCTACCTCACACCTCAAGGGTTTAATGAATGAAGACACTAGAGAAAATGTTTCTTTTGGAGAGACTTGCTGGGCTACCATGGCATCTCTCCTCTCCTTTCCTGGGGACTGAGGAGGAGGGTGGGTCCCCATTACCTCAAGCCGAAGAGAGGAACATCACAGGACACTGGAAAAGTCTGATGTGTGTCCCTTTGACTTTGAAAAATAATAGCTCATTTCCACTAGGCAAACATCAAAAAGGAAAAAGATGGCAGTTGGAAGAAAGGGGGCTATACTGGGAGTGAGCTGTTCTGCTACAGATGCAGGAAAGGGGTAGGTTTATCTGAAGAAGAGCTGTTTATGTTTCCTCATAAAACGGCCCCTTTGCTCCGGATCTGCTCTCTGGCTGGGCCAGCTCTGGAGGGGTCAGAGCAGCTGCTTTCCAGGGGAAGGAAATGCATCAAGAGCCAGAAGCTGACCACAGCTGCTCTCCCACTGCTGGCTGACAAACCTGAAGCAGCCTTGAGCTGGGTAAGTGAATTTGAAATACACTGGGCTTATTTTTTATTTTTATACAACAGTGGACTAGACAGGAATCATCTTAGACCAATCTGGGCTTTTAGCACTAAAACAAGGAGATAATTGATTCATCTAAAAATAGCTTTAAAACTATGAAGCCTGCTCGAAATGTCATACAGGAACCAGGGAGAGGGAAGAGCCACCGAGCCTGTATAAGAGGCATTTCTGAAGCGAGTCAAAGTTACTTTATGCTTTTTTAGCTGCTCTGAGCCCAGCTCATTCCACGGGTAGCTTATACACACTCAGTGCTGCCTCATATGAATTATGGAATGCCCTCTTCCTTGGCATGCTCTTTGCGGGGATTAAGTTTCTAAAGGTCTGCCGGGTCATGTACGGCACGCACTGTTTACCCTACAGCCCTCCATCATTTTGTTCATAGCTATCTGGCCACCCTACCCCACCCCACCTCCACTTACGAGAAACTAGCGACTCCCAGTTTTGCACACCTGATGAGTATATAACTCAGTACATTGGGTTGGGCATCACAAAACACCTTTTGCATTTCTTGGTTGTGCCCTAGTCATCACATCTTTGCTTCCTATGTTTCAAGCAATCTTCTGGTGCCTCAGTCGCAAGTCCTATGACTACTTGAGAAACAGCCAGAAGAACTCATTAGGTCTGAGTACTCTGAAATCCCCGAAGTAATTATTTCTTAAGCGCTACTCCAGACAAGCGATGGAGGCCCAGGATAGGAAGCAATTTGTCTCTCAGAAGCACTCATGCAGATGACGCTTCTGCAGTTATGAGAGAACACACAGGGAGCAGATGCAGGGAGGAAAGGGAACCGACCTCATGATAAAGTACGTACAAACTACATCTGGACTTCGGTGTGCATTTTGCATTTTTTAAATGTGGGACGCACTCTAAGCTTACAGATTCAAAACTGTATCTAGATATAGCCATAAAAATGTTTGTCAACATTCTGTCATGCTTTTTAATTTCCAAACATTGTCATTAAAGAGTATAACTTGCCTTCTCATTTGAAGATGAAACTCCTGATGGCACCTGAAGAATGGTTTTAATAATATTTTGGGTAATATGACCATACTCACTGTATACAATGTTAAGTGATAAAAAGGTACAAAATTGGACATGCAGCATGTATATGTATATGGCAGCATCTAGCCATGTCCCAGCTTGGGGATCTCAAACATGTTGAGTTCAGACACCCCCAAATACACATATGGCCCACAAGCCCACAAGGCATCCAGGGCTCTCTGCTGAGTCACTGGGTCCCAGTGCAGACACTGTCAGCACCCCAGCAGCTTTCCTCAGGTCATATAAGGCAGGTTACACTGCTTGGCTTCCAACTGCCTTTGGGCTTTCTCTGGCATCCAGAGTCTGCTCCGCCTGCACCTAGAACAGGCTGGAAGTGACCGATAGTTCACATTTCCATCTCTACCAGTGTTACACCAATGACTGACTAGAGTGGTGATACAAATAAGCCAACTCTCTCACCCCTCCAGGAGACAACTCTGAGACACATGTTATGTCCTGACTGTTTGTGTTCTCCCAGCAGAATTAAACTCCAGTTACCCACAAAGCTAACTGGCTTGGTAACTCAACATTATTGGTGTCTCCTTAAGATCATCCCCAAAGATTGTACCAAGTCTTCATCTCAGGTTGTACTTCTGTGGAAACCCATACTGAAACAGCTGGTGACAGAAATGGTTCTAGGAAGCAGATCCTTATCATGGACTCTGGAATTGGATACTGATAAATTGTGGGGAGTGATAACTTAGCTGTGGAATCATAATAAGGAAGACTCTCAACTGTGGTGAACTGGGATGAGATTAAGATGTACTCACTTATGCAATATCCACAGAATTAGAGAGAAATTATAAAGACTGTGAGGTTTTTTGATAAGTTAGTTGTTGTTAAACACCATTGATGCACTAAAGGAAAAGTATTGACAGGCTCAGGTCAACCAATCAAAGCACATTGAGGAAACGAAAAGATGGCCTCCATGACAGCCTTTAGAGACACTTAACTCTTGCAGCTAAAAGAGCAGCTACTGAATATCAAGCCTGGAATCTGAGATTAGCCATTACAATGAGAGACTGAATTCAGAGTCCAGCAAGTCTAGAGAAGACCCTAGATATTGAAGGAATGGGGTTCAGAACACTAAAACAGGGACATCTGGTTAGACGCACTTGAGAAACTTGAACCCCTAGGTTCCCCTAAATCTTCTGGGCTGGCAAAAATTGTCCAATCCCCCTGCTAAGAGAGCAGCTTTCTCTTGTCTACAGATCATGCAAAATCCACACCTATGGCGGATGTCCCACAAGATAACACTTGCCTCCTCAAGATTTGCTCCCACCTCCTCTGATTACTTCCAGGCCAATAACTAGGGTTAAGTCTCAGCATGATTAAATGTGAGCCTCTCTGATTGGAGGAAAGGGATTATCTATGAAAAGAACTGTAGGACCTGGCTACTATGTCATGCCAGGAATGGGAGAACATGCCTGGGAATGGATCTTAATGGTACTGAACCAAAGGAAGCAGAAAATACTATTGAGTAAAGGAAATATTTATAATATAGGAGTACTCTCCTGTGACTCAGGATTGAATATCTGGAAGAGATAGATACCTGTAACCTGTTCTAATACGTTGCTGGAATAGCTACTTGAAGCTAGGAACAAAATGATGGTCTACAGTAAAGGAGATGGAAATCAGAACTTCCTTGGCAGATGTTTAAGGAAGGAGGTCCAAGGTTGGTCCAAAGGTGGGCATGCCAGGATGTGTCTATTATATATAAAATCAGAGGACTAATCAGCTGTATATGTTCCCCAGGAGGCCAGAGAACACTCCTCACTAAAGAAACAGTAATATGCTACTGAGGTGTACAAGACATTTTTGAAAATTTCCGTGCTGGATGTTCTCTGTAAGCCAGGATTGATGGTAGGGTTAATGGTATGCAACTGGGCTCCATGGTATCAACGTGGATGAATGGATTCTAGAAGTGCAGAGGCCAAGTAGCAACACTAACAATTACCATTACAGCAACAAGTCTAAAATGGCATCAGAGAATCCTGACCCACAAAGATATGTGGCAATGGCTAATATATCACAGTATTCCTTGGATGAGATTGATTCCAGATCCAAGCCAATTCTCAGACCCAAAGCCCACTGGTTGAAGAAGAGTCTGACTTCTTGAGGAAGGATACCATGATACCATAGCAATTATAAACATAACAGATTCCCCAATCCTTCTACAAAGGGACCTATGGATATTCATTACAATAAAGATAATGCCCAGAGGACTTCCCTGGTGGCTCAAGGGTTAAGAATCTGCCTGCAAATGCAGGGGAAACGGGTTTGAGCC
The DNA here is from genome assembly GCF_964165515.1 of Mesoplodon bidens. NCBI lineage: Eukaryota > Metazoa > Chordata > Mammalia > Artiodactyla > Ziphiidae > Mesoplodon > Mesoplodon bidens. The sequence goes on from NC_138167.1 coordinate 14,367,264, forward strand.
CTGGTCTGGGAAGATCCCACATATCACAGAGCAACTAAGCCCGTGAGCCACAACTACGAAGCCTGTACTCTAGAGCCCATGAGCTACAACTACTGAAGCCCACACACCTAGAGCCTGTGCTCTGCAAAAGAGAATCCACCGCAATGAAAAGTAACCCCTGCCCGCCACAACTAGAGAAAGCCCATGCACAGCAGCGAAGACCCAACACAGCCAAAAATAAATAAATAAATAAATAAAAATTAAAAAAAAAAGATAACGCCCAGATTATTTGAGAAGAGTTGGCTATATGGTCTGAGCTGACACTCTTGAGATATTAGGACATTCAAAACATCGTCATAGTCCCAGTGTTAGAAGGGGAACTTACAGAGGCAAAGCAATAATTGGAGATCTGGACCAAGAATCCTCTTGTGGTCATTTTCCCAGTCTGAGTGCATAATTATGGTAGGTACACTTTAGCAGCTGGTATAACCCTCACCTCTGTTGTCTAACCTATAGAATAAGAGCTACAGTAGTAGAAAGGCAACCTGTTAAGTCTCTAAATCTGCCCCTTCCCCATCCAAGACTGTGAATCAAAGTAATACTACATCCTGGAAAGAACGGCAAATTAGCGTCACCCTCAAAGTCCTAAAGGAGACAGGATGGTGGTCTCCAACTAATCTCCCTTTAATTTACCAGTTTAGGCTACACAGAACCCCCATGGGTCACAGAAAATGATAATGGACTGCAGTAAACTTAACTAAATGGCAATCTTAGTCACTAGAGCAGCGCTGGATGTAGTATCTTTACTAGAAGAAATGAGCAGAGAGTCTGGAATGAAGCTACAGATCTGAAGGAGTTCTTTTCGATTCCCTACAGGAAAGAGTATCGGAAGTACTTTGCATTTGCTTGGATTGGAGAGCAGCTCACATTCATTCCTACCATATACTTCACGACAAAAGCTACTGGCCTTTCAGTATGTTTGAACAACATCTTAAAGGCACAGCTGAGCTGCCTGCTATGGGATAATAGCCTATGAGGTTAGGATGCAGTACATATTTTGAACGAATGGCCATTATCTGCTGCTCTGTGTCAACAGTTAGGATTGAAGCAGGTCGGGGCACCAAGGAATGAGAGTAAACGTGGCCCTTCTCACCATTAGTCCCAGTAAATTATTCAAGGAGTTTGTGTTTACTGCTCCTTCAGCTTTAAGGTCAACTGGACTAAAGATCCTGGTTCCTGGGTGAGTGGAAATACAGTAAAGGACAAAGTAAGGGTCCACTAAACCTAAAGCTATGACTGCCTCCCAGGCATTTTCATCGTTCATGCTAACAGATCAGCAGACAAAGTGAGTTATTATACAAGCAAGAGTGATCGACTCTCATGGGGAGCTGGAATTTCTTCTACAAAACAGGCACAAGGGTTAAGTATGTTTGGGACTCAAGGGATTTAGAAGGCACCTGCTGAAAAAAATTTTCTAAGAATTTGTGACTGATCACCACCTTGAAGAATGAATGACAGAATGGAATGAACTCATCATGGAGCATGAGTGGATCTGAGCAGTGCCACGGGGCAGACTGTAGCAGAGATTGTCAGTGTACCACCCATACACCCTCAAACTTTACCACTGTAGTGCACAAACCTGACTTCCAACCATCTAATGACCCTCTCTGGTGGCCAGAGCCTCTCTGTCCACACACATGGCAGGTCGGAAGTGTCAGAGAATTAACAACCCCCAGGAGCAGCATTCAACCAATGACTGAAGGGAATTGGGGTATAAATGCCACAGTTCCTTTCACGTGGGGGGAGGATAACTCTGAGGCACACGTTCTGCAGTTTCCTAGAGTTCTTCAGTGAGTTTCCAGTTATCTACAGGGGTTACTTGCTTGACTATGATCCCTTTCTTGGCTGTCATCTCTCCCCTATTTCATCTTCCCACCCTCTTACCAGGGTTTCCTGGAATCATCCTCATATAAATTACTTGTACTCCAGTCTTCATCTCTGGATTTACTTCTAGAAGAAGCCAAACTAAGAAAGACTCCCAGGTCCCAGTTGGAGGGATGTCCACATGTGATACTCAAACAGGGACCAAGCAAAGTCTTGTGTCATGGACAGGATCACTTCTGCTGGGCAATGAGTGATAACGCTAGCTACAGACAGAATGCAAACCCTTCTCTGGCCCTGCTGGAAAGGGTGAAATGCTGTGGGAGGCTACAGGAGGCTGGGTTATCAATGGGCAGAGACTCAGGTCCAGTGCACGTCCTGGTAAGTTCAATAACGCTCCTTACAGCATCCCTTTGTCAGGTTCACTCATCTGAGACTTCCCAGAAATCAGGCCCTCTCCTTCCTTGGACAAAATTTCCCACCTTAATAGGTACATCTCTGTTACTCTTCACATCTCCACTGCCATCCCATGCCACACATCCCCCTAGACCACCTTTTCTCTTCAGGCTTTCTTGAGCAGCACTTCATCCCTCCTCAAAATTTACACTCCTCTTCTCTTTTATAATACACCCAGAAGCCCCAATAAACCTGCAATTCATATCTTTAACTATTAAGCAATTAACAAAATTAAACAATTAAAAGCTATTTAATTATATTTAACAGTAGCTTACCTTTTCTTGAGTGTAGGGACAGGTTCATCTTCAGCTCCTTCCAGAAGATAAGAAGAAATTGTTGTGTACCACCTTTCATTTGCAGCAAAGAAAAAAGAAATAAATCAGGACAGTCTAAATGGCCACGTTCTGTTACATATGTGTAAACAAAACACACCACAACATTAAGAGGTTTTATTTCTTAGTAGTAAATTTACAAAAGGTTCTGATTTCCTTTATTATTTTCTCTGTTTCCCCAATCTTCTGAAAGATACTACATGTACAATCTCAAGAAAATGCAACTATGTGTATCATTTTAGAATCCATAGATTGTGGACTCTGTGGCTTTTCAAATAATTTGTCTATATTAGGAGGAAGGAACTAACAGGCCCTTGTTAACTTCAATTTCAATTTATTTCCCATTGACAGTTTTTCAAATTTAAAACACTTGCACACAAGTAACTATAACTCAAATTCCGTGAATAAGAATACCACTTACCTATTTACAACTGTAACAAAACTTGAAATTCTTTTTTTCATGTGTATACATGCAAACATAAAATCAATATCTAATCTTACTGAGTATTGAACCTATTCATAATTTTTTAAATTACTATCTGGCAGCCCCAAAACAATTCCAGCTTCAGTTAAATTTAAAGATAAAACTTATAGGTGGAATCTAATACATGACACAAATGAACCAATCTACAAAACAGAAACAGACTCACAGACATAGAGAACAGACTTGCGGTTGCCAAGAGGGCTGTGTGGGGGAGTGATGGACTGGGAGTTTGGGGTTAGCCGATGCAAACTATCATACATAGAATGGATAAGCAACAAGTTCTTACTATATAGCACAGGGAACTGTATTCAATATCCTGTGATAAACCATAATGGAAAAGAATACGAAAAAGAATGTATGTATATGTATAACTTAATCACTTTGTTGTACAGCAGAAATTAACACAACATTGTAAATCAACTATACTTCAATAAAAAAATTTTAAAATAAAAAAATTTTAAAGATAAATTCAACAATATGAGAGCTGATTCTGACCAAGAATGAAAGACCTTATTAGAGGACCATGGTTAAGCACTGGAAATTTGCTCCCTTATAACATTTCTCATAAAATAGCTAAAGATCATCTTGCCTGAGAAGAGCAATAAAATAAAAGCTACTATCCTTCAAGTCAGCCAAAGGTATCTTTCTGAGCTGTTGCCTTCACTGCTCAAGAACATACTAGAATATAGCTCTGAGGCACAGGATGAGCTTCTGTGAAATCTCATCCATTTACATCCTAGGCATAAGGAAAGGACTAGAAAAGAATGAGTAAAACTTGAAAGCTTTTCACTACATTCTGGATTAAGTTTCTTCCTTTGAACTGTCTGAAACCATTTAACAAAGAAAGTATGTAAGGAGATAAAAATTCACAATAAAATAAATTAAATTTAGTACAAGTTAATTTACCATAGCTCACAGTAACTAAGACAGACTATTTGAACAGCAAAAACAAAGAGCCATTTCTGGGATAAGCTGCTAGACACATGTCAAGTATTAGGTTGAACTACATGAAATTGCCCAGGTTTGGCCATTTTTTCATCAAATGACAATTTCATACGATTTCACCTAGTATTTTCTCTTACATTTGCACAACTACAAAACTCAGAAAAGTAATATTTGGTTGTTATGCTGATTTGAAAAATGACATGCAAAAAAAAAACGACAATACTTTATAATCTTATCTTCATAAAGTATGGTAAGCTAGCTGGGAGTGGAAGTACTCAAGAGAAGTTGATACTCAATTTTCAACTAATGTTCAGATGCACATGGTCAAAGACTTATCTGATTCACATAAATTCACATAAAATCAGTCAGAAAACTTGAGTTAAAAACGAATGTCCGGGCTTCCCTGGTGGCGCAGTGGTTGAGAGTCCGCCTGCCGATGCAGGGGACACGGGTTCGTGCCCCGGTCCAGGAAGATCCCACGTGCCGTGGAGCGGCTGGGCCCGTGAGCCATGGCCGCTGAGCCTGCGCGTCCAGAGACTGTGCTCCATAATGGGAGAGGTCACAGCAGTGAGAGGCCCACGTACCGCAAAAAAACAAAAAAAACCCGAACATCCTTTTCCCCTTCTACTTGTAAAATAAAACTACTTGTATTAACTATTTCAGTTGTTCTCAGTCTGGTCCAGAGCACCATATTAGACACGAATAGGAGGAGAAATTTCTCTCTTTGAGAAATTCTCCAATGGTATTGTCTTCACAACAATTTTCCAAGTAATATGTTAGCATAATATTTGTTGAGATTATGATACACTGATGTTTGAGGTGGGAAGCAGTGTGGAGGAGGGGGAGGCACTAGATAAGCCAGATCCTTGACACACATTTCTTTGCTTGGTCTCCCATTAACCAGTGACGCACACCACCAAGACCGCCTGCCCAGCTCCACTCCCAGAATCTCTCCCTGGCTTTAGAATGTGGTTTCGAAACCTTTACAGGAAAAAGGTAATATGGATCCTTGAACATACAAGGTATATTAGGAATATTTTAAAGGGGTGACCATTTATATCCTCCTCCTTAAAATACTCTATTTTCTTGGAAACCTTGACATCAACTCATTTGGTTTTCCTTCGACCTCTTTGGCTCTTTTCAAATTCTCAGAGCAGCTTCTCCTCTCTATCCAACCTCTGAATGTTGAGGTTCCTTGGGGTTTAGTCATGTGGTTTTTCTCTTTTTCTTTTTCTCCCTGATACCTTCCACTCCTGTGGCATTAAATAATATCTATATGATGACAATTCCCAAATTTATATCTCTAGCCAAGATCTCTTTTCTGAGATCCAGATCCACTGCCTTCTTAGCATTTCTACTTGGATTTGTCTCCCTCCCAAGTAAAAATTAGAAACAGAACTCTTAATTTTTCTCCCCAAAATTCATCCTTATTCTATATCCTTCATCTCAGTAAATGGCACTTCAATCTCACCAGATGCCCAAATCAGAAACCTGGAAGTTATTCGACCTCCCTTCCAAAACCTATCACAACCATCACTAAGTTCTATCAATTCAATACAATGTGTGAGTGTGTGTGTGTGTCTCCAGTTTTATCTACGTTTTTCAATGTCCATGGCCATTTTCTAGCCATGCCACCATCATCTCTCACCTATACTACTGCAGTAGTACCACCGTACCAAATTGTTCTTCACAAAGCTAAAAAGAGCAAACCTTTAAAAGTACAGACCAGGTTAAATCAATGCCAAGGGTAAAACCTTTTGACAGCTTTTAGGATATTAATCCAAGACTCTGCAGGATTTTGATTTGGTCTCTGCCCTTCTCTCCAGCCTCATCTTGGGCCTCTCTCCCCCATTCTTGGCCCATTCCTACCCCACTGAGCAACTGACCTGCTGTTCCATCACCTCCAATACTCCCCTTGCTATTCCGTTAGCTAATATCTTAGGCTTCTGCTTAAATGTCACTTCCCAAAGAGGATTTTTCCTGATCCTCCAAACTAAATTAGGCTCCTCCTACTATGCTTCCTCATAGTAACCTACATTTGTCCTTTAAAAGACCACAATTTTATTTATACTTATGTGTATTTAATGTCTCTCTCACCATTCCACAAATGCCTTGAGGGCATTTTACTCACCAATATACCCAGAGTTTAGCAGAGTGCATAAAACGTAACTATTGTTTGATAAATATTTGGAATATCTGAATCAGCTTTTGACATTAATAATTTATTTTCTGACACAATAGCTGTGTTAAAAAATAAAAATATCAAATTTCTTGCTCTTGCCAGGAATTGCATCAATTCAGTTTGATGTCATAGTTTACTTTTGCTGATTGGAAGCTCTGTTTGGCCCTTAGAAATAATGATTTTTTAAGGGGAAAAGTACGTTTTTATCATCACAATTAATTTATTATCATAAACACAGTTTGAGAAATGAAGATCTTTCAAATGTCCATAAGGAAAACAATAACAAAGTAGGGGTCTTGGCAATTTATTTATTTTTTTAACATCTTTATTGGAGTATAATTGCTTTACAATGGTGTGTTAGTTTCTGCTCTATAACAACGTGAGTTGCCCGCCAGTGCAAGATGGTAGATTGAATACATATATTTACCATCGCTTCCTGCAAAGATCTAATTGAAATGACAATAATTTATGCCAAAAAAAGAGAGAACAAATTTATAGCAGCCCCAAGAAGGAGTGACATTAACAGATTTGAATGATTTCTAGAAAACAGAAAGCAGGTGGAATTATGCAGATGGAAAAGGAGGGGCTGGGGGAACAGACTGTGGTCAAGAACATGCGGAGGAGAAGGCAGCAGGGAAATGAGAAGCCACTCTTCCCAGCTGAGCTCCAGAGAAGCTTCAAACCCCGAACTGAGTGAGAAGTGGGCAGAAATCAGGTGATCAATCAAAGGACAGTCTCTAGAGCATGATGCAGCCCCCTCCCCCAACTTGTCTCCACGCCCACATGTGCAAAGTGACTGGCAGCAGCAGCATTTTGCCCTAGACTAAAATCAAAGAAATGCTCTCTAAAGAAATTGAACAACATGCCTGGGAAGGGCAGGGTTCCTAGAGTGGATGGGATACCACAGAATTAGGTGCTTCTTATTTAATCATCCAGTGGCTATATACTTCCTGCTCACACATTCCAGCTGACGCCCACACCCACATACTATACACTCACAGCCAGCCTTCCAAAGCAGGGGAGAGCCTTGTAGGAAGAACCATCCTACAAAACATACCAGCTAGCTAGATTCATCCACTGAATCCTTTATTTAGCTCTCATCACGTCCAAGCACAAATTATATAGTATTATGCTGGGCACTGTATAAACATTTCTGGAATGGGGTAAACAAATTAACGAAAGATAAAATAAATCCCTCAAAGAGATTGCTGCCTAGCTGTGGGCTTACAATCATCATTCTCCTAAAACTTTGTTTTGCAGTTGACAAAACTTGCAGCATTTGCATGTTTACTACGTGTTCTTTCCCACAGTTTCAGGAACATTACTTTCTCCTCCTTCTTTGTCTGATCCTTTTCATTTTATTCTCTAGTTGTGCTTCCCCTTTATTTACATCAACTATGGAAATTCCTCCAAAACATATGGTTATTCCCCCTCTCTCTCTCTCCCCTCCAGCCCTCCTCATTCATTCTTTATCAATTTGTTCTCTTTCTTTCATTTGCCCAAGCTCCTCTCTAATGCCTCATCTTCTGGGTATTTCACTCAGATGTCCCTTGTTCACTTGAAAACCATCACCTGCTGTCTGTGAGGTGGTGACGTCTCACAGCAATGCCACCTTCTTATAGTCATTTATGTGAGATTTTGACTCATTTCTAATTAACTTCTCTCCTTCATTTTCTATACCCAGCCAACCTTTCAGGTCTGTCAACATATCATGGAAGTATTATATGATTTAAACTTGGCCTAATTCCACAGAAATATTTGAGATGGCATGTAGAAAGCACATAAACAAAATAGTTCATCATAAATTTAAAAAATAAGAACTAAAGAAAGTAGAAATTAGAATACAAATACAATATCGGGGAGGACTAAAACACAGATATGTAGATTACAAAAGCATATACAATTGTTCTAATTTAGTAAACAATTGGTTTTGAACAATATGATGAGGAAAATGAAATGAAAGTTGTACACTCATAGTTTTCAATGTCCAAATATGAACATTGTTTTCATAAGATGATGGGGTGTGGAAGAAATTCGACAAATAGCAACCCTTTCTCCTACCCAGGTTTTCTATCAGCTGACAAATTAGAAGAAAGGAACAAGCCAGTGAAGCTAAAATAACAAGATTACCACTAATAAAGCTGCAGTTTGAGAATGTGACCTATATCTGTAGACGAATAGGCTTAACACACTGAACCCAGAATTAGGTCGACTCCCTCTGCCAGTCCCTGCTGTGGCCCCCAGTAAAGGCAGCAGGGCCCCCCTGTACCACTCAGCTTCCAGAACAGCGGAGGACAGTTGAGAGCACACTCTGTGGACAGACTCACTCCCAAAAAGAAGAGCAGAGAGAGGGCACGAGCTACCCCTGCCCAGTTCTTCCTTCTAAAATCACCCATCCGTTTAACTCACACCTCCCCAAAGGAGGAGCAGGTGAGGGGCAAAGAGATATATAGTTTGCAGCTTCCTCCATGTGGAATCAAGAACATGGGAGAAAAGTTCCTTGTTCTCAACATCAGGGTCCCTGAGGGATGTGGCAAGCAAGGTATTTGACAACTTCCCTGCAGTGAAGACAGTTTAAAAATATATATATATATATGTGTATATATGTCTACATATATATATGTACATATGTCTTATTGAAACCTGTGATTGTAACAAAAAAAACCCGATTCACTGAAAGGAGTTCTGATGGCGGCCTCAACAATAAAAAGTAGAGCATAAAGATTTTCAAAAAGAAAGCTTCATCATGCGCACCTCTGATAAATATAACCTTAGTTTATTTTTTCTTGTAATTTTTTCTATTACAAGAAATTCCACCTTAGAATTTATATCATCCAATCCAACTCATCGCACTATTAAACACCCTTTCTGTACAAATCCATTCTATCAGGCTGCCTCATTGATCCACGAACACAAAATACTCATGTGTCACTGCTTATATTGTTTCCATCTGGAATGTCCTTTCCTAAACTTTCAAATCTTAACCGTCTTTCAAAGAGATTCTAAGACTGCCTTCCTCACGAAACATTCTCTAATTACCCCAGACCACATTGGTATCTGTCTTTTCACTTCTTAGAGCACTTAGAGTCTGCATCAAAATTCTGCTTATATATTTGTGTTGGTGTTGGGTCATTCTTGTTTGTCATGTATCATCATGTCTACTTAACCAGACTCTAAACTCTTTAAAAGATAGATATTTTGAACTCTTGAACTTTTCTGTATTAGCTACATCTACCACAGGACTGAATGTAGAGTAGGTGATTAATAAATACTCGTTGAATGACAGTCAAATTGAGCACATATCAGAAAAGAGATACAAAACAGGATTATAAGTCAGCTGCTCCAAGGTCCAAACTGAATATAATCTTTAAAAATATTCAACTGAAGCTACGAGAGAATTATGACCTTTCAGTCGGTTTACATATTATATGTTGTTCCTGCTTCCTCATATAAAATGATACATATGCCTGAGAATGGAGAGATTACATACAAGACGGCAGTAGTTGAGCACTTAAGTATATGAGTTTGGGTGTTAGATTTGGATTTGACTCTCAACTCTTACCAGTTGTGTAACCTTCCTTTTAATTTTGAAATTTTTTATTCCCACAGTAAATTTGAAAGAAAAGTACAATGAGCAGCACAGTTAATAGCTTGCCATCCTGATAATATAGAGAGATGGATACCGATACACACACACACAGAGACACACACTGCCCTCTGACCAAACCATCTGAAAAGAGGCTGCAGATCTCATGACACTTTGGCACATAAACTGTGTAATCTTGAGCAACTTACTTCAACCTCGATAAGCCTTGGTTTCCTCATAAGTGAAACTGTGAGGATTGCATCTTTAAATACTTGGCATATAACTGTTATGATTGTTATTAAGTCCCATAAAATCTGTACATTTCCTATTTCAGTCCAGTACTTCCCACACTTGTAATTGTTCATTTAATGGCCTTGTCCACTGGACTCTTAGACTCCACAAAGGTAGAACTGTGATAACTTACTCACCGTTGTATCCACAGAAAGAAGCATTTGGTCTGTGTTAGGGCCACAATTTAAAGATTAAAGACAACACTTTAATCCCTACCTAAAAGGGCCATTGTCATTGCTTGTTGAATACTTAAACAATAATAATCCATTTTAATGATTATTAACAGGTAATTTATGTTCATTACAGAAAATATGTTTTAAAGAGACAAAAAAAGAAAGTAAAATTCACACATGATCATCCCACCACCCAGAAATAATCACTCAGTTAATACTTTTGTATATTCTTTCAAACTTCATTAAAATGTAGGCTTATAAAGCTATTATATGTTTATTAACTGGGTCTTATCGTGTCAAGTGCACAAATACAAATCAAAAAGCACCTTCTTGGGCTTCCCTGGTGGCGCAGTGGTTGAGAGTCCGCCTACCGATGCAGGGAACACAGGTTCGCGCCACAGTCCGGGAAGATCCCACATGCCGCAGAGCGGCTGGGCCCATGAGCCATGGCCGCTGAGCCTGCGCGTCCGGAGCCTGTGCTCCACAACGGGAGAGGCCACAGCAGTGAGAGGCCCGCATACGGCAAAAAAAAAAAAAAAAAAAAGCACCTTCTTTGCCCCTAATGTGTCATAAAATTTGCAGCTTAACTGCTTCTTTGTGATTTGCCGGATTGTAAGCAAACAAAAGGCAGAGAACGTGTCTTATTTACCTTGGAATTCCTTGGGACCTAGCACATGGTTGTTACACAACTGTTACTGTCAAATAAAAATGAGACCCATTAAAATCTAAAAACCAGCTACAGAATGATGACTAGCGCTTTGGAAAGACCACTTCTGGCAAGTTGTGCCATAATTCTTCTCAAGAACTAAGACCTCAATATATTTTGAGAATTTGTTTTGGGTGAAAGAAAAACTACATTTTAGACTCTTAGATTATAAGCCTTCTCTTTTCATACTAATGCATGATTTCATTGTGATTTTTCATTTTTTATTTTATTGAGTATAATAGAAAAGTTAACTTCAATAAAAAGAAGACTTTTATTTTAAAGTCTTATGGAGATGATTATTTTATAGGAACTGATGATATTGTAAATATTCAAATATAAAATACTTTAGTAGTTTTACTGAAGTTTTCAATCTGCCATTTGATGTGAGCTGGCTTGATTCCTAGAATGAAGTCTATGTGTATTTATTCAGTCGAGTGAGCCCGGACCCATCTCTAAGGATACTGCCCATTCCCTCGAGTTGGCCTCAGAATTCACTATATTCTTGAACTTATCCAGTTTATTGGGTGGCTCAGTGCCTTGGAAATATACCTGGGGGCTTTTTTCTTCTTTTTATACATATAATCCAAGCCTTCTTGTGATCCTCAGTTTCATCTAATAATCTTATCTCCCTATTTCCAGATGTTCTCTTTCCTCCTTGATGTCATTTTATGTAATAAGTGCTCACCCAAAGCATTGCAAAATACTCGTAAACAATCAGGCTGAGCATGCTAAAGTTTTCTGTGAGGTCACTGACCAACAATTCTTTCTACATCTCCTTTCAATACTATGTACCCATTTTTTTAGGTAAATGAAATATCTGGTATATACAAAAGAATATAAATAAGTTATGACACAAAATAATAAAACAAATATTGAATATTTACTTTTGAAACCTGACTGTTTCAGATTTAACAGATAATATTATCATTTAAAACGCTAATAAAACAGTGAGAGAGATAATAGTAAGATAGATAGATAGATAGGTAGATACATATATAGATGTCATTTATTTAACATATACTCATCCAAACAACTATATATACTCATGAATGAGAAGGTAAAACATGCTCAGGTTGCTTGTGAAGTGTGTGTATACATGACAAGTAATAACAGGTTTCTGCTCCCAGCGATATGCCTGACTAGAAGGTTCAAGGAAACATCCCTCTATAGAACAACTGAAGTTTGGAAACAACATATTGTGTGAAATATTGCTAACCTCAAAGGAATAGGGACAGTTCCCAGGGACATACTCTCTTTTTAAAACGTCACTGGGTCCAGACTGTAGCAGACATCCAGGAGGAGCAGAGTTCCCAGAAGGCAGCTGCCTTCGTAGCAACGCTGTCTGGAAACTCAGCCTTAAGCCAGCTTTGGGCCAGTACGAGTCTCAGAACAAGGACCTACAACTCACATGCAGAGCTTAGGTAGTTCCAGGTTGGAGGGTACCACCAGCAGGAAAAAAAAGGAAATTCTCTACAGAACAGTTTCTCAAATTTTCAAGTTAGGCACAAAGGATCAAGCAAGAAACTCACAATATTTGATGCCAAACATAGTTGAAAACAAGCCACCAGTGAGAGAGAGGGGAAAGAACAGATCCAGGGGCTGTAGAGATTACAAATGTAGCTACAGAATACAGAACGATGACATGCAAAATGATTAAGGAAATAGAGGATAAAATCAGAGATCACCTATCAAAATGAGACTGTTAAAGACTGACAGATGTATCTGAAGTAAAACTTGTAGAAAGGAAACATAATGTTGAAGTCAAGATCTCAGTCAATGGACTAAACTGAAAATAAAACACAGCTGAAGAGAAAACTAATAACTAATATACACACAGACACACACACACACAAAGAAATTACCCAGAATGAAACAGAGAAGACAAAGAGATGCAAAATATGCAGATACTAAGACATATGGAAAGCCGAATAATGACTAACATAATTCTAATTAAAATTACTGCAGAAGAGAATAGAAAACGAATAAAAATATTGTGCCTGACCTAGAAAACAATCTGGTGAAATTAATTCTAAAAATAAAAGCCTTTGGGAAAAAAAATGTGTTAATACTGATGTACAGTCACATGCTTTAAAGCTTTAAACATGCAATACTCAGCTGAGGCACATTTTACGTTTTTTCAGAGATCATTTTCCATGATGCACAGTGTTGAGTATAAAAATTACCTAATAGAATTCTAGTATTTTTAGATTTAAAAAATTGGCATTCCTGAGAGCAAAATTTAGTTGTCCAAATTTGTGACTGATTTCAAGTTCTCAAAGTCAAAATCTGCAGGGGAACCGTATCAGTAGGGGAAGAGGAGAACAGACTGGTTATTGTGATGGACAGGAAAAAGAAAGGGAGGTAAATGACATGAAAGCAGCCTTATCACTTTATGCTATAGTCCTAGAAAGAAATCTGGTGACACTCTGTCTCCTACTAAAATCTTAAATTGCTTAGACCTGAAACTTGGAGCATTTAACAAATCTTTAAATTAAAATCTAACAGCATAAAGATTCAGCACCTTTTTGTTTATTTAAAAGGTCATACTTTTTTGTTACTCTTCTCTATCTTGTAAATATTTAAATCATGTAATGTATTATATTTAATATGCACAAGTACCACTATACATGTTTTATAACTTAGTTCATCTTCCCCATCGTCCTATGAAGTAGGTGCTATTTTTATAAATGAGGTGACTAAAGCCGAGTGAGTTAAGTATCTTGCCCAGAATCACAATGTTAGCAAAAAGAACATTGTCTACTAACATTTTTGAGTAGTGTGACTTTTTTTCAAAACGGGTCATTGTGAAAAATACTCTTCTTATGTGAACATTCAAAGCTAATCCTGCAATGCCAATGGTAGATGAAATCAAATGTACATTTCTAGTTTCTAGATCATTTCTAAAACTTCCTCTCCATCAACCTTTTCAAAAACTCCCCAGATATTAAAATTAGCGTGCCTTCCTTCGGCCACCTTTGTGTTCCTCAAATCTGAGTCTGCTGAGGCCCTAACGCAACAGGGGAGCTAGAAAAGTCAGGCAGAAACAAAGAGGAAGGCTAGCCGCTACAGGATTCACTTGAAGTCACAGGGCCATCAATAACTGAGCCACCTCTTATTAGCGGTTAGGATATCCAACCCTACTGAACTTGCATTTTTAGAAAATTCTGAGGAGCGGTTAGGGCTCTATTGACATGGAAGCAAATAAATTATGATCTAAGACTCTCGGGTAAATCTGACAGACTTTGAATGTGGTCTGGCATGTTTCAGGCAATAGATTGCTAACTGACATTGGGCAATAAATTGATAAAAACGAGATGAGTTTACATTGAATTGTCAGGCACATCAATGGCCAAAATAACTGGTTTCAATAAATGGGATTTGATGCAGGATCGTCTCCATTCATTTTCATCTAGGTTTCAAAGGTCCCACTAAATAATAATATATCTCACCACAAACACCAATGTTAATGTGATCCTTCCCTCTGGATGACCTGATCCAAGTACCATACAAAAAAACACACCGCTGAGTACTAAAAATAAATCCAGCAAGAGGCAGAGTTCTTCCCTTTCATCTTCCACATTGGGGTATTATTACAATTTTAATGATCTGCCTAGGATTTTTCATACACTCTGCTTCTTTTGAAGGAAGGACAGGACACCTATTGAAAAACACCAATCTCCTTGAAATGTCTACAGCAATGGAGCAGTGGGAATATATGCTTTGCTATATATAAAGAAAGAAAAAGACTAAAGCAATCAGAAATGTATCACTTTGGTCTTTTATGATACACTGATTTTCCTTTAGAGAGAACAGGTACTTGTGTTCTAATATTATATTTTCAGTTACTACATTATTCCTTTAAGGTACTCAGAGTATTAACATCTCCACCAAAACAAAAGTCTTCTCTCTAAATAGTATTTCTGCTTTAGAACCTTGTAGTCAACCCAATGCAATCATTTGATTATATATCTGGTCAAGCTGCTTTCATTTCTTCCCAAAGGGAAATTTAACAATTTTTTTAAATGATTGAAACCTCATCTATACACTTAGGAAGTCTTATATGCTTACTTAAAATACAAGTTTTGCTGATAAGTACTTAGAAGTGCTAGCAGTTGGGGTAGGAATAATGAAGGAACTAATAATGTTTGAGCAATTACTATACAGTAGGTGTTCCATAGTGGGTGTATTACTGTATAGCGGGTACCTTCAAATGTTATCACATTTAAACGTCTCAACAAACTCCAAATCTCAGCTAACCCTGTGCAGAAGGAAAATGGAACATATTGCAAACATTAGGGTCAAATCAATTCACTTCTCTTACAATTCATCAATTACTCAAAGCCATGTCATGTTTTAGTTTGCTCAACATTTGGATTATGATTTAAAAAATAAAAATAAAAAACAGGGGCTTCCCTGGTGGCGCAGTGGTTGAGAGTCCGCCTGCCGATGCAGGGGACACGGGTTCGTGCCCCTATCCCGGAAGATCCCACATGCCGCGCAGCGGCTGGGCCCGCAAGCCATGGCCGTGGAGCCTGTGTGTCCGGAGCCTGTGCTCCGCAACGGGAGAGGCCACAGCAGTGAGAGGCCCGCGTACAGCAAAAAAAAAAAATAAATAAAAAAAAAATAAAAAAAATAAAAAAAAATAAAAAACAGGGCTTCCCTGGTGGCGCAATGGTTGAGAGTCCGCCTGCCGATGCAGGGGATGCGGGTTCATGCCTCGGTCCGGGAAGATCCCACATGCCGCGGAGAGGCTGGGCCCATGAGCCATGGCCGCTGAGCCTGCACGTCTGTTCCGCAACGGGAGAGACCACAACAGTGAGAGGCCCACGTACCGCAAAACAAAACAAAACAAAAAAACAGTTCCTTTACCCAGAGCTGCTAATTGTCCCTCCTTCTTGTGATTGGTAAAACAAATCATTCTCTTATCAACAAGATGACATAACTTCTTGATAAAATTTTGTAGTATAATTTGCTTTCTTCTTGAAGACACTCTTTCTGAATACCTTGGGCTTCATCTTAATTTGGATCATCCAAGGATTTTATCATATTACTAGATTAGTTTTATTGTTTCTTGGATTCCATATCCTCTTTTCTCTTAGATTCATTTTAATTTCTCTTGACATATCTGCAAATACATTTTTCAGAAAAAGTTAATAAGAGACAAAATTTCTGGACCTCTTGCTAGAATTTCTGGAAATGGCTTTTTGGCCAGGTCTAGAATTCTAGAATAAAATCTTTCCCTTCAGAACTTGAAATTATTGAACCATTATCTTCCTGCATCTAGTGCTGTTGATGAAAAGTCTGAAACCAATGTAATTCCTTTTCCTTTGAAGGTAAGTAGCTTCTCCTCTGAATAATTTTCAGAATGTTCATTTTATTCATCTGAATAAATTTAGTCTTCTGAAATTTATCAGGGATATAGCTAATGTAAGATGTTAAAAACTATTATTCAGTATGGCACTTCATAGGCCCTTTCAACCTGATCACTCATATATTTCATCTATCCTGAGATATATTTATATTGTTTTCTCCTTTCTTTTTTTCCCTCAATTTTCTATTTTTAGAACTCCTATTAGATGTTTGTTGGAGCTCATGGATGGATTCTCCATTTGTCTTAATTTGTCCCGAATCAGCAACCATATTTGTAACTACCAAAAACTCCTTCTTTTTCTCTAATAGCTCCTTTCCTAGGGTAGCTTATTAGTTTCAGTGTCTTCTTGTCTCTGACCACTCACCATGGTTCTGACATGCCACTCCCACCCCTACATATGCTCCAACCTGAGCAGGTCTGACCTCCCCCCAACACAGGGTGGGAGGGAGGCTTCCTTGGCGGCAATACTGGCATCCTTCAAGTAAATGACAAGTTCCTACCTGGGCCCCCAAGGTTATGACCAACTGCCACCAGGCAGGTGTTGCCTTTAGAAGATTGCTGTGGGGTCTATACCTCCATGGGACTTTTTGGTTCTGAGAGCATAGAGGAGAGAAGGAGAGAGCAGATACGTAGGTAATGAGGCCATTTTGCACAAAATGGCTGAGTGCTTTGGTTCTGGTGGCCTAGCTTCAAGAGGAGAAAAAGGAAAGAGTCTGAAGGCAGTTTGGGGCCAGGAAACACCTGGAATACATGAAGGTTACCCTTTTCAGCACCTCAGTTAAATTTCACCTTCATTTAGTGGGATAAGTTCATTAAAATGGACCAAATGCCCGCTTGTCACAACAGTTACAAGCATTAAAATTTTTAGCAAAAATGACAGCATGTCTGAAGCACATAACAATAATACTGAAAAGAAAAAAAGCTAGACATATACATCCTGTATGATTTCAGTGATATAAAATTCTAAATCAGACATAAATGGTGGTGTAGAATTACATGAGAAGAAATGGTGAAACTCTACAGAAAGGTGAGTAAAAGATTATTAAGTCAGGAGAAGGGTTTCCTCAATCTGGAGAGAGGCAACTAGGAGTTTCTGAGGTGCTGATCACGTCCCATTTCTTGACCTGGGTAGTGGTTTCATGGGTATTTACTACAAATTAGTTATTAAACTATACATTTATGTTTCCGTACTTTTTTGGTTGTATGCTATATTAAACAGTTTTTTTTTAAAGAAAAAGATTTCATTAGAATAGGTTGGAAGCCAGTTTCTGGTATAGAGTGATATATGAAAAAGCATGAGATGTTCCCTTCTAACCACTGGAGAAGAACAGCCACTGAAGTAAACAACCATTGCCGTGTGCTGTTGAGTGGCTGTTAGCTACCTGTGGTACAGATATGACAGACATAATAACCTCAACACACAGATGATACTAAATTGCAGAAATATCATTAGGAAGTGATGGGTTTTGAGTATTTATTACCTCTGTTTTAAAAATAAATTATTAATCTTAAGTTCCTAGAACTTAATCCTTAATTATGACCTCGTTTAATAACCAGCTCACAAAAACCCTGAAAATTTCACAAGTTACTGGTAAGCCAGTGCAAGCCAGCTTCAGCACACCACTGACTACAGTTCACAACACGGGACTTAATGAGGGTGAAAAGGAGTGTAAGCAAACCAAAGTCTGGTCTCGGAAACCGAGTACATGTAGGGCACAATTTATTTATTTATACATTTAGGAATTGCATAGCACTTACTACCCGCCAGGTGCTGTTCTCAGCACTGTACAAATGTTCACTCTGACGGCTGTGGCTGTGCCTGAAGCAGAGGCATGCACTGGAATTAACTACTCAAGGTCTTCAAAGACGAACAGCATCACAAGCTCATCAAGAAATGGGTCAAGACTCACACACTGGCCAATGACAGAAGAAGTTGAACATCATGGAGGGAAATTGCTGTGATTAAGCATGGCCATTAATGAAGAGTAATGAACTCTTTACAAAAGAGTTAATGAATGGCTCCAGTTGGGCACAGGAAGAAAAGGGGTCAAGCGAAAGAAATAAGAGGAAGTAACCAAGGAGAACGGGAGGGGGTGGTTAAGTGTCTTTATGTAAGACTAAGAACAAGGAGACAATCAAATGTGAGGAGGAAAGGGTGATACGGACAAGCACTCCTACCTAGATTGCTTTGGGGCCCAACGGATGGCCCTTAAAGCCACAAGAAACTCTTCAGAGCTTCCAACACAACCTGAAAAGCAAGCGTGAAGGATAAAATTGCCGCTAACTGTAATTAAAAGTATCATGTTCTTGGAAGGGCTTTATATTACAATGTGATGTAGAGACGAAACCAGTTTCATACAGAAAACAATAAATGGATGAATGATACAGGCAGTTGCCAGTTCTATTCAATATAATATTAAAACTTTTAAATTACTGTGTAATTTTAAATGATGTTATGAATGCCTGCACCTGCCAGATACTAGAATTCTAGAACTAGGTAATTATGAGTGGTTATTTTTTTCCCCAGTTTTATTGAGATAACTGACATATGGCACTGTATAGGTTTAAGGCATACAACATAATGATTTGACTTCCGTACCTCATGCAATAATGACCACAATAAGTTTAGTGAACGTTCATCATCCCATATAGATAAGAAGGAGTAGATAGCAGCAGTACTACGTAGGAAGCTATAGGTGTTGAAAACTAATTGGACACAGGTGTCAAATGATAGGTGTTGGTCAAAGTCTAGAAGCTATTGACACATTTTTATTCTGAGCTAAGCAGTAGTCTACTAGAATGACACATTAATTTAAGATGAGAGGTTCATAGGATGTTTTATTTTTGTGTTTCAATTTTAAATTCACTTACAGAGTTAAGCAGGATTTTTCTTAAATTTCTCAATTTTTTATATATAGTGGTTGAGGTGACACATTAAATCATATCAAATATTAAATCATATCAAATATTAAATCATATACTAAATCACATATTTGTGGTTTCTCAAGGGCCCATATTGAGTTTGAAGTAATATAAAACAGAAGAGAAGACCTAGCCCGTGCCCTGGAGGTTTGTAATCTCAGCACGACAGGCAGCTGTAATGGTCTGACTAATACAATTCAGGGATGACTGGGTTACCACTGCGGCTTTGGTTTGCTCTAGGAACTCTTCCAATTATACAAAGAATCATGGAAGCAAGAGAAAACTGGCATTTTGAAAAGATGGATGCTTAACGCCTTTACCTCCACCCCACTCTCAATCTCGCCTGGGGAAGGAAAGGAGGAAAATGCAGAAAGGCAGGGTTGTCTTACCCCGTGGGAGGTGGTGGTTTTTGCTCTCCAAGGTATGCGTGTCACGTGCATCTACAGTAGTGCACTAATGCAAAGTGAAATTGAAGCTCAGAAAGCTTCCTTTTACTCTGTTCCAAAAGTGAAGCTCAGAATAGTATACAGGTATTGTTTGGATAAGATCTAGCCTCAGAACAGTGCCTTGATTGGAGGCACAATGAAAGTATATCGAGCCTCTTGCGAAGACTCTTGACACACGTGCTGGCCTCCTCACCTGTCAGCACTCACACCTGTTTGTAGAAGTGCTGGAACCTGTTATCATAACATCAAAACCTACCCATACATAAGCAGTCTTACTTTTCTGAAACCTTGGTAAAGTCACAGCCTCCATGCATCTCAGTTCTTTCATCTGCCAAAAAAAGATCATAAAGTTGCCTCTTCCCTGTCTTTCCAAACCTATCCTTTCATAATCCCTTAAGCTGACCTCACCTGGCTTCTTCCATCCCTCACAATGCCACGTTGGTCTCTTTCTAAGTCCCACCACCCTTTTCCCCTCTTTAAAATAATTATTGCTGCAGATTTCCTGAGAGATGACTCCATCATTGCTGCTCAGAAGCCTCTCTCTGTCTTTTCCACATTCCAGTGTCATGGGATGACTTCAAGTGGCAGTGCTGCCCCTCTCCTTTCTCCTATCAAGCCGAGAAGGCAAAGAACCAGAGTAAAGACAGAGGCCTGTGTGTCTTGGAAATCAGGGGTCAGTCACATTTGAATTGTGAGAAATCAAGTAATAGCTCAGTCGCTCCTGCTGCCTTTTCTGTCCTGGCACACAGCCAGGAGAGGCAGAGCAGGGGACAGCAGAAGTGAGTTTTCAAGGGTGTCAGCTCTTGGGACTGTTCCAGCCTGCCTGGCCATATCCCCAGGAGAGGGGCCGGAACCTTCAAACTCTGCTTTCATTGCCTGGACTCTACTGTGTCAGCCATCAGCTCTCCAACCCGAGAAGAAAGTAAGTGATAATAAAATCAAATTCTTTTATTTTTTCAGACAGAATCTGAAATTGGAGTTGAAATAATTTTGTGTGCACCTTCTTAATGAAGCACTGTTTCCTGCAGAGAGTTTCTGAATTTAGAACTCTTACCTTCTTGCCATCTTTATCACATCAGCTCTGTGGCATTTAACTTCTTTCTTTTTCCCTTTTGGGAGGGGTAAAAAAAACTAATGAATAAAATTACAGGTCACTATTGTTTGCAGGCTGCAAACAAATGATGGTAGAAGAAAATCCATAGTTGTTTGAAGCTGAAAATAATACCAATTGTACTGGCTGTAATACATTCGTATGTTGCGCCTCTCAGATCTGGAGGACTATCATAATTTTTCAATCAGTTCTTTTCATTACAGGCTCTAACTCGTGAGCATGGTAGGCCTAAGGGACCTCATGAGGAAAGGATTATTATTAGAAATATTCATTTCTGCACCAGGGCTTAAGGAAATATGCAGTGACATATGGATTGGCACTGAAATTTTAAACCTTTAATTGACTTTTTAATGGGTCCATACAGTGAATATTAAACACATGGATGTTTTTCTGTTTTATTTCCAAACTAATTTTGCATTCTATTTAGTTCAGTAACATTATCTCTTTGTTTTTAAATTTGTTTTTCGCTAACTAATTTTATCACGCTGCTTTAGACCAAGCTACCATCATCACCCAAATCTGCCATTTCACACTGTGTCATGTTGCTGTGTCCTGACATGGTAACGCATACACGGCACATTTCCAATTATCTGTGGGAGTGCATAATTGGAAGGGCATAGATAAGCAAAGCCCGCGAATAATCCTAAAATCTCTTCGTAGCCAGCACTACATTTTCAGGACTTTTCTTCACCAAACATTCCACAATATTTGCTAATAGAATTGATTGGATTTCCAATTTCTGCTCCGACCGTGTTAACTCATTGGTGAAAGTGATGATAATAATAATAAGTAGATAAATTATTAAATGACAAAAACGGGAGAATCGAAATCGACATACAAATTAGCCTGTTCTCCACTGCAGCAATGAGAGTTGGCTAAATCTCAATAGGCCTTTTTAAAAAAAATAATGCTCTGCAGTGGGGGAAGGAGGTTCCCAAACTTGAGTCTGTGGTTTTGGCTAGGACTCAAACATTTGGCCTCCCTGGAGGTGGCAGAGCAACTTTGGGAGCCTGGAGCAGCATTAGCTCTCTGGATGCCAGTCACTGGCAGCGAGTAGCAATGGCCAGTGCACCTCGTCCAGCTTGGTGGGCAGGCAAGACTTCTGCATCAGACATTACTGAGAGCAGCCAATGCAGCAAATAGGGAAATGGACTGCCCAACACATGAAAGTAGAGAGGACCTGAATCTGAGTGTGCATGAGCTGCACCAGGAGTGGATCTGAGTGGATAAGAACCAGGGAAGTATTACTACCCTAATATCACTCTTAAAAACATTACTCCCAGAGAAGTGAGAGAGTGGCATGGACATATATACAGGACCAAATGTAAAATAGATAGCTAGTAGGAAGCAGCCACATAGCACAAGGAGATCAGCTCAGTGCTTTGTGACCACCTAGAGGGGTGGGATAGGGAGGGTGGGAGGGAGACGCAAGAGGGAGGAGATATGGGGATATACATATATGTATAGCTGATTCACTTTGTTATATAGCAGAAACCAACACACCATTGTAAAGCAACTATACTCCAATAAACATGTTAAAAAATATATATATTACTCCCAGGAAAATGTGAGAAAGAGGAATTACAGATACATTGGTGATCACACACTTTTTTAAAGATGTAATTGTAATGTGTAACTATGTGTTTGACTTTTTTACTTTTGTGGCCAAACATGTTTCCTCTTTTCCTACCTCTAGGGTCTCTTCTGTTTCCCAGGTTCTTGGGAAACCTCTTCATTCATGTAACAGTAGTCAGGTGGGTACTATGTTTTCTCTGATAAAAGACTGGGGTGATCTGTCTAGATTGACTCAACCCAGAGTTGTAACATACTCAAACAGTGGCTTTATAAACACCAAAAATTTGCTCAGAAAATAGAGTATCTCAGATGGGGATTGACACATACACACTACTATATATAAAATAGATAACTAGTAAGGACCTACTGTAGAGCACAGGGAACTCTACTCAGTACTCTGTAATGACCTATATGGGAAAAGAATCTAAAAAACAGTGGATCTATGTATTTGTAGAACAGATTCACTGTGCTGTACACCTGAAACTAACACAACTTTGTAAATCAATTATACCCCAATAAAAATTTTAAAAAGAAAATAGAGTATCTCATAAGTCTTGCTTTGTTTCTAAGCCACAGGGGATGAATTCAAACAAGAGGATAAAACAAGAAGGAAATGTATTCCTTTTCCTATCTTGCCAACCCTTCTCCCTTCCCCTGCTGGGCGACATACATGTTTTGTGCTTTGTGAAAGGAGGGGCAGGTAAAGCAGCAGTGGTGGGCTACCCCTGAAACACTGCCCAAAGGTCTGGCAGAGTGGGAATTTACATGTCCTGCTCTGTAGACATAGTTCGTTCCTGTTAGAAGTAGTTCAAACCATGTTCAGTGATCTTTAAGAATCCAGGAAAAGGGGGGAAAGGCTGTGAGACTGGAGACAGAAAACAAAAAATTGACGTTTTTTTCTAGATCCAAGCTGGATACTGTAAGGTACAGACTAACAATTACATTTGTTAGGCCAATTGTAGCCACCAATAGCAGAGAGCAACTTGAGCTTCTTAAACAAATAATGGGAATTCACTATAAAGCTGACCTGGAATCAAATTCCAATACAGTCATGTTCAAGTCTCAGTTCTGTGGCTTCTTTTTTTTTTTTTTTTTGCTGTACACGGGCCTCTCACTGCTGTGGCCTCTCCCGCTGCGGAGCACAGGCTCCGGACACACAGGCTCCGCGGCCATGGCTCGCGGGCCCAGCCGCTCCGCGGCATGTGGGATCTTCCGGGATAGGGGCACGAACCCGTGTCCCCTGCATCGGCAGGCGGACTCTCAACCACTGCGCCACCAGGGAAGCCCCTAGTTCTGTGGCTTCTTAACTCCGTGACTTTACGCCAATCACTTAACATCTCTAAGCCTCAGGGTTTTATTTTATCTGTGACATGAAGATCATGGTGGCACCTGACATGCAGGTTTATTGTGATGGTTAAGTGAGATGATGCCTGTAAAGTACTAACCACAGGGCCTGGCTATTTGTAAATGGCAGCTATCATTATTATTATTAAAAGACTCACATGAGGTTATGAATGGTGTCAGTGAACATGTAAAGAGTGGCCATGTGGAAGAGAGAAAATAGGTAGAACTCAGAAACAGTTTTCAGCTCAGCTGGGGGAAAAGCTCTTGAACAATCTGAGTCATTCACGAGGAGAATGATTTGTCGCAGGAACTGGGAAGCTGTTTCCAGCTCCCTGGAGCAAGATAAATACCAGCAGGGCAACTTGGTGGGATGTAAAAGTTGCCCCAGCATTAAAGAGACAGTTGGACAACGAGACAACCATTAAGATTCTTTCAAGCCCATAAGATCCTATGATTCTATTAGTCCTTTCCCTTTGAATTACAATAGAAATGAGAAGAAAGTCACGTTTAAGGAACGGCAGAGAGGAGAAGAAAACACAAGAGGAAAGACTGCGGCTCCATACTTACTGAATAGCCACTATTTCTCCAGAAAAGACGTCGTCCCCTTTACCGTGAATGACGATAATTTCCAGAGCTCCAGAAGGTGGGTATTATGGATGTTCACTTTGCAGTTTGTAAAAACATACTTGCTGTTTCCAGCATTTTACTATATATGAGGGCCTGCTTAGGACTGTAAGAGGGTTTCAAAATGACTCTTTCTGCACATTCTAAAATTTAGTGGCCACCTCATCAAATTGGTACTTACCCCACACTGAACAGAAACTGCCCTAGTTGGGTTGCCTCAAGGAGACACTCTGAGAGTAGAGGTGTGCTTAGAGAGCCACTTGTCGTCCTGCATCAGAAGAGAATGCTCTTGCCTACTAACTATTCAAGGCAACTGCAGACCGCAGTAAAGGATGCTGCTTTTTAAAAAATTTCTCACTACTGACTCAAGGTTCTTTAGTCATGGGATGGTAGCACAATTCCACTTAGAATTAACTAGGAAGTCTATGGCCACCCCGCTCTGTGGAGCATAGATGCACTGGAACTTAGAGAGCAAAGGTGGAAATACTTGTGTAAAAACCCCTGCTTATTCCTGTCTTACACCTAGGTTCTTCAATGACATTTTTTTTTCTTAAATTCCATATATATGTGTTAGCATATGGTATTTGTCTTTCTCTTTCTGACTTACTTCACTCTGTATGACAGACTCTAGGTCCATCCACCTCATTACAAATAGCTCAATTTCGTTTCTTTTTATGGCTGAGTAATATTCCATTGTACACATGTGCCACATCCTCTCCATCCATTCATCCGATGACTTAAGGGATTCATAAATCCACTCAGTCACGTGCACAAATATAATAATTCAGAGTTTTTAAAAAATGTGTAATATGGTGTATCAACAGCCATGTTCTCTTACACTGTTCATATTAAAATCACATCTAATTGCTTTTTGCCATGAAAAAAAAAAAAAAAACCCTGCTTAAAATCAGATTCTAAACAGTGCCCCATTTGGGTGACCAAGGATTCAGAATCTTAGAAGAAGAAGAGGTTTTCAGTTCAGATGTTTAATAAAGTCTCCAAAAAAAAAAAAAAAAAAGTCTCCACATGTCTGCTTGTCAGAGGCCCTGACTATTTTTATCCTGTTATGGGCTCTGGCTTTAACTTGAACTCTTCAAAGCCAGAGAAAGTTTAGAGAGTTTCAATACACAGACCCTTACTTTCCCTGCTCCTGTGAGTGAAAAAGAAAGAAAAGGAAAATATTCTGATACCAAGAATCTAGAGATGAAAGGACTATAAACAGTAAAATAGCCACCACTGATAGACTGAGGAACCCCCAGCGCTGAGGTAGTGACTGCTGTCAACTACTGTCGATTCTGCTTCGGGACTGGAGTGTAAGGTAGGACAGCTAGGGCAGTGTCCATAGTCATGAAGCGATTTCCTCTTGGGCGAAAGTAGTTGCCATCAAGGTAGTGAGTCTGGAACCAGAGAGAAAACATTTTCTGCTATCTTTTGACTCACTGTCAAAGAACAAAGATGTGTCCCTCGAGGTG
The DNA here is from genome assembly GCF_964165515.1 of Mesoplodon bidens. Classification (NCBI taxonomy): domain Eukaryota; kingdom Metazoa; phylum Chordata; class Mammalia; order Artiodactyla; family Ziphiidae; genus Mesoplodon; species Mesoplodon bidens. Next base: position 14,393,144 of record NC_138167.1, read on the forward strand.
CACACAGTGGACAGTGGCCGTGGTCATCTCGGCTCTTCCACGGCAGAGGAAGAGGTTAAGAAGCCACTGGGTGGTGAGTGGCAGCCACCCCGCCTAGCACTTGGAGTGGAGGACCCCTTGAAGGAGGATGCTGCCTTGCCCTTTAGCACAGTGGATGAAGTCTCTCACTGTGCCGCATTTTTCAAACTCCCCTGATGATAAGAAGCCCCTGGAGTCCTTGTTAAACACACAGAGCCCCAAGCCCCACCTTGAACCCCTGAATCAGAACCTCTAGGCAAGGGGACTGGAAAGTTACATATTGGATAACTGCCCCCAGGAGAGTCTTATTTTAAAAGAGGCTAGGGGGCCTCCCTGGTGGCGCAGTGGTTGAGAGTCCGCCTGCCGATGCAGGGGATACGGGTTCGTGCCCCGGTCTGGGAGGATCCCATATGCCGCGGAGCGGCTGGGCCCGTGAGCCATGGCCGCTGGGCCTGCGCATCCGGAGCCTGTGCTCTGCAACGGGAGAGGCCACAACAGTGAGAGGCCCGCATACCGCAAAAAAAAAAAAGAAAGAAAAAAAGAGGCTAGGGAACAGTACAGTTTAAGCCCTTGTTCATAATTCTCTGAAACTTCTGGGCTCTAACCAATGGGATGGCAGGCCCTGTGCACTGGCCTGAGTGGCACCTTGTCACCAAGCTTCCAGAGGCATCACGAACCCTTCATATTAGTCAACACTTTCAGCAGCTCAGCCTACATGTCACAGAATAACAGAACGTCTATGATATAAACCAAATTATACAATTAAGCAGCACAGAAGGAAATAGTGTTTCATTAGAGAAGTTTTTTCCATTAAGTCTCTCAAAGTGTTTTTGGATTCGAAAGTCAAAACATTGTATATATGTGCCACATCTTCTCAGCCATAAAAAGGAACAAAACTGAGTTATTTGTAGTGAGGTGGATGAACCTAGAGTCTGTCATACAGAGTGAAGTAAGTCAGAAAGAAAAACAAATACCATATGCTAACGCACATATGTGGAATTTCAAAAAGCAGTACTGATGAATCTACTGGCAGGACAGGAATAAAGACGCAGACATAGAGAACGGACTTGAGGGCACGGGGGTAAGGGTAAGCTGGGATGAAGTGAGAGAGTAGCACGGACATATATACACTACCAAATGTAAAATAGCTAGCTAGTGGGAAGCAGCTGCATAGTACAGGGAGATCAGCTCCGTGCTTTGTGTCCACCTAAAGGGGTGGGATAGGGAAGGTGGGAGGGAGACGCAAGAGGGAGGGGATAAGGGAATATATGCATACATGTAGCTGATTCACTTTTTTATACAGCAGAAACTAACACACCATGGTAAAGCATTTATACTCCAATAAAGATGTGAAAAAAAAGGTCAAAACAAATGCTTTAGTTGGCATATTTGAAAACTACTTTCAGTATACCAGACTTCTGAAAACAGAAAGTCCCCCATTAAATCATAAATCCAACAGAAACATAAGCATGTAAAACCCCATCTAGGATTAAACCTAGATATTAGCTTATTTTCCATTTACATTGACAATCATACTTTTCTAACAATTATACTTTTCTAACTCCATCCTACATGGAGTTCATGATTACTACAAAAATATCCAGATGAACAGATACTATTTATAATGTTACATAATAAGAATTAATTTTATTATTACCTTAAGTGAAAGTTAATCAAGATAAGATTATTTTATTAGAAAGTAAAAGACATTAAAACAAAAAGGAGTTTCTGCTTAAAAAAAATCTCATTGCTTATTTTGTCAACACCTGTTAGTTAAATAAATCAGAAAATAACACTTTGAGATGGTCCCAGATATTTCACAGTGTTTCATGTGGCTAGTGTGACCATTTGATTAAGTTCTGTTCAGTGGAACGTCAGCAAAAATAATGCGTGTCACTTCTGGGTCTTGCTCTCAACACATTTGAACATGAATCTCCTGGTTCCTTTGCTCCTTTCCACTGATTGAGAGAAACAGCCAGCTTGGACCCAAACATGGAGGCTACAGGTTGAGAAAAGGAAAAGTGCCTGCCAGTCCAGGACATTTAGGCGTGTGTGTGTGTGTCTGTGTGTGTGTCTGTGTGTGTGTGTGTCTGTGTGTGTGTGTCTGTGTGAGAGAATGAAAGAAACCTCTATTTTGTTTAAGTCACTTTAATTTTGAGTCTATTTGTTAGAGCAGCCTAGCCTGTACCCTAATTAATGCCACAAACCAAAAAACAACGACCTTGAATATAGGAAAATAATAGGACTTTCAGAAAAGATAGAAACAAAAACAACCACTTTGCAATACATATTAACCCTGATTGAACTCCTTTTTTTTAATTTCCAAATTTTTTAAGTCAATGGATTGTTTTATAAGTAATTGTCAACTCTTCTAATACTCTCAATATCTACTCTTTGGATGTTATTGTAGAATACTGAATGACCTTTTAGGTTATTTATGATGTAAAACGAACTATCCTTAAAATTGTAATCTTTTAACTGTCAGCAAATCCTTGCAAAGTTCAACAGATTCATAAATAATGGAAGTTAATATTCTGCTACAATATTTATGAAAAACTTAAGGCAGAGGCATATAGATTTAAAAATAAAAGCACAATATTTTTGCATTAGCAATTCAGATCGATAGAGACTGTATTTCTAAGGCTAAAGTTTTCAAGGCACTATTTCTATTTTCATATCTCTCTACAGGAAAAGTATTTTCTGTCATTTTATATAAATCCACAGTCTTAGTTCAGAATTTTTCAACACAGAATATTAGAACTCAGGAGATATAACTGTTAACATCAGAATTGCTTGGATGCTCTTCTCATAGGTTTCCTGTTTTGTTTGCTTAAGTGTTAACTTTGGGTAAATCCTTCTTATACAGATCACACCTGTTTTGAGCAATAACCAAGGACATGGGTAATATCCCAGGGGTCTCTGTTCCCAAACCTCTGTTGAAAAATGTCCAAGATCTCCATGCTCCTCAGACCACCCTCCTTCTATTGAAGCCAGGCCTCCCAGTCTTAGCCTGCCTATCTCCCCTATCTCTACTTTCCAATGCAGGGTTCTCAGCTTTGGGGAAGAAACTGATTATGACAGCCAACTCTCCAAATTTTGAGCTTGGGTTTCTAAAACTCTTCTGTAGAGGGATTTTGGCTAAAGGAAACCTTACAGAAAAAAAAAAGAAAAAAAAACTGGATCAACATCCATAATGATCATAAAAAGCTTCTTAAATATTTTATAATCACGAAAATAAGGTAACAAAGACTAGAGTTGCCAGATCTAGCAAATTAAAATACAGAACACCTAGTTCAATTTGAATTTCAGATAAACAACAAATATTTTTTAGTATAAGTATGTCCCATGCAACATTTGGAACATACTTACACTTTAAAAATTATTCGTGGTTCATCTGAAATTTTAATTTAACTGGGCATCCTGTATTTTATCTGGCAACTCTAAATATAGACCGCATAGTTGAATGAATATAGCAATGAAACACATTGTTAGTATAGCAGGGATCCCAAATGCTAATATTTTACTGGTCAAGGTACATACACGAGAAAAGGGGGCAGGTGATCAGCAAGCATCTATTTGCAAGAATTGATTTACATGTGGGGAAAAGACACATACAGAGAGGGAGGAGAAGATGGGGAAAGGAGAAGAACACAGCATCTGTAGCCGGTTGGATTCCCAGGCCTGGCCCCAGGGACTCACGCTCAGCCATTTTATAGGGACTGACTATAGGCCCCAGGCTGAATGAGAGATTCTACAAATCACCCAGTAGAGGCCTACACTACACTTGTATCCAAGTAACATGTAACACTAAGTAACAGTGTGACTTAGAGGACAGGACAGAAACCTCCCTCCACTTCTCACCTTGCTGCTTGGAGACTTCAGAGGTAGCCCTCTGGTAGCACTGAATGCCCCCTCACTGACCATGCTTGGAGAACCCTCGCTGATTCTAGCCACAGCACCCAGACAGCAGTGACCCCCCCAGGGTGATCACAATGAGCAAAAGGACCAGAGAGAGAAAGAAGAATACAGTAAGTCCCCTATATTCGAGACTTCAAGTTGCGAACTTTCAAAGATACGAACATGCATTCTCATGTCCGATCACAAAAGCTAGTTCACGTGTCTGGTGTACATTGTCACGTATGTGCATCCTCTACAAGCGACTGTGCTGTTGGGTACTTTACTGTATAGTACGGTATAGAATACAGTAGTACAGTACCTTTATTTCAAGCCAGGATGTCTGGAAGCAAGCGTAAAAGCAGCAGTGATGTAGCTGGTACTGATAAGAAGTGCCAGGAATTGGAGGCCCAGAGAAAGGATGAAGAGAGACAAAAGGAAGAAGAAGTAACTGGAAGACCGAAGAGATTCAAGATGCAGGAAATGGCAAGGGGATTTTCTTTATTTGAGGAGGCACTGTTAGTTTTTGAGGCACAGAACCCGAACACAGAACGGTACACGAAGGTTGCAGCAGCCGTTCAGAATGCCATCAGTGCTACCATGTCATCTATGACGAGAAAAAAAGAGCCACTACCCAGACATCACTGGATCATTTTTTCAAGAGGGTAGATAGAATTGATTCCAGCGAGGAACCAGAACCCGTGCCGTCAAAGTCAGGCATGAGTGACATTGCAGCCTGCCCTCCATCTCCTGTTGCTGACGATCCTTCAGCTCTACCATCTCCCACCTCCTCTCCCTCCTCCAGTCAGTAACTCTTCCTGCCTGTTCACTCGATGCCAGCCCCTGTACGCCAGCTGTTGGACTGTACTGCTGTACTTTTCAAGGTACTGTGCTGTAAGATTAAAAATGTTTTATTTTTTGTGTTTGTTTTTTTATGTATTATTTATATGAAAAGTATTATAAACCTATTACAGTACAGTACTATATAGTCGATTGTGTTAGTTGGGTACGTAGGCAAACTTTGGTGGACTTATGAACAAACTGGATTTACGAACATGCTCTCAGAACAGAACTCGTTCGTATGTAGGGGACTCACTCTATGGCAGATTTGGCAACATCTTTAGCCAACAGAATTGCTCTTAAGCACAAGAGATACATGTCAGATATGGCCGGAAATAAGTGGATGAGAAGTTGAGGAGCACCAGAGAGCTGGCCGTGGCCCAGTGAAGGCAAGAACCAGAGAACCAGAGGCAAGACCGCCAGCCTGAGCCCGTGTGTGTGCACAGGTGGGGAGGCCCAGGGAACATGTGTCCAGTGTATCAGTAAAGACAGGGGTGCCCTCTGCTCTACCACCAATGCCTTGCTCATCAGAAACTCATGAGAATCTCTCTAGGGAAGAGTTCATTCTCAGATCGTATTTTTTCTTCTACAACCTTCCTTTCTCCAAATATTACATGACTTTTATGAGCAGGGATTCTCAACTCTCCATGCTCCCAGCAAGTCCTCAAGGTTATCAGGAAGGTATTCAGAAGTGGATTTACATATTCTATACTTTTATGTCAGGTGACCTTTCAATGGGGAAGGTATTTATTCTACTGTCCTTCATTTGTTTGCCTTTTATCTCCTGAGAAACCCTTCATGGTTTTCAAACTCTGCTCCTGCCAAACCACAAACTGGAGGCTGACACGGAGCACCTGGGCCCTTCTTTGCAGCCTCGTGCCACTGAAAGCACTGCTGCCAGACGCTGAGGCGACAGTGAGCCTTCTCCTTAGAACTTCTCCATCCTGCTGTTCCCAAGGCCTTGCCTTCAGCCTCTGAGGTCTTTGCATCTGTTCTTCCAGGAGGCCTGGAGACTTGGATGCAAGCAAGCCTCTTGGGTAACTTGTTCTGACACCGTAGAAGCAGATGAGGCTTCCACCTTTATTTTCACTCGCTTTTAAGTAAATAAATGAAAAAGAAAAAAGAAACCCCTCACACTCCGGGCTCCCTAAAAGCCTAAATAAGACGTTTAGGATTTGGGAGGTGGCAGATATGTCGAGAGTTTATCCTTCCTTCAGAAAAATATCAAAGGTAGTAATATCTTAGATTACAGATCAGAGAACTTGAGCGAATTGCCTGAAGTCAAGTGGTGGCAAGTAGCAGGAGGGGAACAAGTTGCCTGCCTTTCAGCTTCATCCTCTCTGTAGTCACCCCAGTGCCTTAGTTAAGAGGGTCACACAAATGCCGACAGCCAGCATTTCAGAAGTGAGGTCTAATCCACTAATATCAGTCTGTGCAGAGTGCAAGGAAAAAGCAAGTACAGAACGATTCATGGTTATTAGGAAACGCTCACCATCTCTAAACTGTGCTCTTGGAAGGGAGACAAATCTTAAAGACACATTGAAGGATTTGCTGTCCCACAAGGCAGCAGGGCCAGAGCCTCCTGGGAGAGTAGGGACACTTGCCATCTCTCTTGCCATCTGTCTCTCTGGCTCCATCTTCTAGGAGCTGGTGAGTATGTTAACAGGCCTTTTATTATAGAGCAGGAAGATTCAAGGTTTGAGTGTACGCTGAAGGACAGGAAAGCTCCGTGGCCCTCCAGCTTCAGCCACCAAGTCCACCCTCCTTCACCAGGTTCTCTCCTAGCATAAGTGAGCAAAGCATTTTCTTCCGTTACTTTGCAATGCTTGCATTCTCCCTTGGGAACTTGGAGAAAAAGGGTGCCGGAAAGCCTGGCAGGATTCAAGTATTACTGTGTTCCTAATCATAATATCATCTTAACAGCAACTAATACTTATCATAACTGGTAGAAGGGGTAATTCAGGAGGAGAGCACACTGTGAGAGAGTAGAGCTAGCCAGGGAGAGAATAACGAGACCCTTTGGAGCCCCAGAGGGACAGCACTCAGGGAATGAGCTGTGCAGAAACTTGACCAGAAGGAACAGGAACAGGAGGCAAGGAAGGAATCCCAAAAGGGACCTGAGCAAGTACCAAGGACCGGCCGGCTTTGCCTCCCCATGTTTCTGGTGATGGCACCAACCATGAATCTCCAATTTTTACTGAGCAAAAGCTGTTATGCAACAGATTTCTGAGAAACTTAAGAGAACTAATATTCTAGAAACACTTATCTTATCCTAGATAACAAATAACACATACCAACATTCCCAAACTATTTACTATAACGTGCCACACCGTGGGCTTTTGTATTTAAGATTTGTTCAACCAATGAATGGTTTCTCTTTCACTGTCTCTTTTGTCTTTGATCTTAAACATTTTGCTTTAAAAAGTTGCTAATATAGGGATTCCCTGGTGGTGCAGTGGTTGAGAATCTGCCTGCTAATGCAGGGGACACAGGTTCGAGCCCTGGTCTGGGAGGATCCCACATGCCGCAGAGCAACTGGGCCCGTGAGCCACAACTACTGAGCCTGCGCGTCTGGAGCCTGTGCTCCGCAACAAGAGAGGCCGCGAGCGACAGTGAGAGGCCCGCGCACCGCCATGAAGAGTGGCCCCCGCTTGCCACAACTAGAGAAAGCCCTCGCACAGAAACAAAGACCCAACACAGCAAAAATGAATAAAATTAATAAACTCCTACCACCAACATCTTCTTAAAAAAAAAAGTTGCTAATACAACCTATATTTTTTAGTTTGCTAAAAATATTTTAAAACCTCCACAACTTTTCAGTAAAAGGTACTCAAATATAATCACTCTATCATTGCAACTACTGATAATAAAGCTTTTTTTGGAAGGGAGGTTAATGCATACTCAAGGAAGTAAAGTCGCAGAATTTTTATTGGAAACATCATTGGAAAACTCTAGCAAAATTGATGCTTTTAAATTTGGAAAGAAATCAATTCCAAAGAGCACTTTTCACTTCAAACAGGTCCTTTAAAGAAGGACTGGGTGTAAAAGGAAAAGAAATAATGATGTACTCATTATTCGGAAGTGGAGCAAGCCCTAAAGAGACATGTTAGACTACCAGATATAAAATAACGAAGTTACAGGGATGTAACGTACAGCAACGGGAATATAGTCAATAATATAATAACGTTGTATGGTGCATAATCTATAAAAATATCAAATCACTTTATTGTACACCTGCAACTAATGTAATACTGTAAGTCAACTATACTCCAATTAAAAAAAAAAAAGGCTTGTTATAGTTGCCCTGGAAGCCATCTCCTTCTTCTGTTCAACTGCAATGGAAAATGAGCAGCATGGTCAATTTGAGCTTTGATTTTTAGCTGTCAATTTACAGGAAATTTCCAGGAAAATGCCCCACCAGGGCTGTGTATACATTTTAATTTGAAAAATTTTTTTTCACATCTTTATTGGAGTATAAATGTTTTACAATGTTGTGTTAGTTTCTACTGTACAACAAAGTGAATCAGCTATATGTATACATATATGAGCATATCCCCTCCCTCTTGAGCCTCCCTCTCACCCACACTATCCTGTCCCTCTAGGTCGTCGCAAAGCACCTAGCTGATCTACCTGTGCTTTGCAGCAGCTTCCCACTAGCAATCCATTTTACATTTCGTAGTGTATACACGTCAGTGCTACTCTCTCATTTCATCCCAGATTCCCCTCCCCTCCCGCATGCTCTCAAGTCCGTTCTCTACGTCTGCATCTTTATTCCTGCCTTTACACGAGGTTCATCGGTACCACTTTTTGAAACTCCATATATGTGTTAGCATACGGTATTTGTTTTTCTCTTTCTGACTTACTTCACTCTGTATTACAGATTCTAGGTCCATCCACTTACTACAAATAACTCAATGTTCCTTTTTATGGTTGAGTAATATTCCACTGTATATATGTGCCACATCTTCTTTATCCATTCATCTGTTGATGGACATTTAGGATGCTTCCATGTCCTTGCTATTGTAAATAGTGCTGCAATAAACACTGTGATACATGTCTCTTTTTGAATTATGGTTTTCCCAAGGTATATGCCCAGTAGTGGGATTGCTGGGTCGTATAGTAGTTCTATTTTTAGTTTTTTAAAGAACCTCCATACTGTTGTCCATAGGGCTGTATCAATTTACATTCCCACCAACAGTGCAAGAGGGTTCCCTTTTCTCCACACCCTCTCCACTATGTGTTGTTTCTAGATTTTTTGATGATGGCCATTCTGACCGGTGTGAGGTGATACCTCATTGTGGTTTTGATTTGTATTTCTCTAATGATTAGTGATGTTGAGCATCCTTTCATGTGTTTGTTGGCAATCTGTATGCCTTATTTGGAGAAGTATCTATTTAGGTCTTCTGCCCATGTTTGGATTGGGCTGTTTCTTTTTGTGATATTGAGCTGCATGGGCTGCTTGTATATTTTGGAGATTAATCTTTTGTCCACTGCTTCGTTTGCAAATATTTTCTCCCATTCTGAGGGTTGTCTTTTCATCTTGTTTATGGTTTCCTTTGCTGTGCAAAAGCTTTGAAGTTTCAGTAGGTCCATTAGGTTCATTTATTTTTGTTTTTATTTCCATTTCTCTAGGGGGTGGGTCAAAAAGGATCTTGCTGTGATTTATGTCATAGAGTGTTCTGCCTATGTTTTCCTCCAAGAGTTTTAGAGTGTCTGGCCTTACATTTAGGTCTTTAATCCATTTTGAGTTTGTTTTTGTGTATGGTGTTAGGGTGTGTTCTAGTTTCATCCTTTTACATGTAGCTGTCCAGTTTTTCCAGCACCACTTATTGAAGAGGCTGTCTTTTCTCCATTGTATATTCTTGCCTCCTTTGTCACAGATATGGTGACCATATGTGTGTGGGTTTATCTCTGGGCTTTCTATACTGTTTCATTGATCTATATTTCTGTTTTGGTGCCAGTACCATACTGTCTTAATTACTGTAGCTTTGTAGTATAGTCTGAAGTCAGGGAGCCTGATTCCTCCAGCTCCGTTTTTCTTTCTCAAGATTGCTTTGTCTATTCGGGGTCTTTTGTGTTTCCATACAAATTGTGAAATTTTTTGCTCAAGTTCTGTGAAAAATGTCATTGGTAGTTTGATAGGGATTGCATTGAATCTGTAGATTGCTTTGGGTATTATAGTCATTTTCACAATGTTAATTCTTCCAGTCCAAGAACATGGTATATCTCTCCAACTGTTGGTATTGTCTTTGATTTCTTTCATCAGTGTCTTAAAGCTTTCTGAGTACAGGTCTTTTGTCTCCTTAAGTAGATTTATTCCTAGGTATATATTCTTTTTGTTGCAATGTTAAATGGGATTGTCTCCTTAATTTCTCTTTCTGATCTTTTGCTGTTAGTATATAGGAATGCAAGAGATTTCTGTGCATTAATTTTGTATCCTGCAACCTTACTGAATTCATTGATTAGTTCTAGTAGTTTTCTGGTGGCATCTTTAGGATTTTCAATGTATAGTATCATGTCATCTGCAAACAGTGACAGTTTTACTCCTTCTTTTCCAGTTTGTATTCCTTTTATTTCTTTTTCTTCTCTGATTGCTGTGGCTAGGACTTCCAATACTATGTTAAACTATAGTGGTGAGAGTGGACATCCTTGTCTTGCTCCTGATCTTAGAGGAAATGCTTCAAGTTTTTCACCATTGAGAGTGATGTTTGCTCTGCGTTTGTCATATATGGCTTTTATTATGTTGAGGTAGGTTTCCTCTATGCCCACTTTCTGGAGAGTTTTTATCATAAATGGGTGTTGAATTTTGTCAAAAGCTTTTTCTGCATCTATTGAGATGATCATATGTTTTTTATTCTTTAATTTGTTAATATGGTGTATCACACTGATTGTTTTGCGTATATTGAAGAATCCTTGCATCCCTGAGATGAATCCCACTTGATCATGGTGTATGACCCTTTTAATGTGCTGTTGGATTCTGTTTGCTAGTATTTTGTTGAGGATTTTTGCATCTATGTTCATCAGTGATATTGGTCTGTAATTTTCTTTTTTTGTAGTATCTTTTTCTGGTTTTGGTATCAGGGTGATGGTGGCCTCACAGAATGAGTTTGGGATTGTTCCTCCCTCTTTTATATTTTGGAAGAGTTTGAGAAGGATAGATGTTAGCTCTTCTCTAGATGTTTGATAGAATTCACCTATGAAGCCATCTAGTCATGGACTTTTGTTTGTTGGAAGATATTTAATTACAGTTTCACTTTCATTACCTGTGATTGGTCTGTTTCTTTTTTCTAATTCTTCCTGGTTCAATCTTGGAAGGTTGTACTTTTCCAGGAATTTGTCCATTTCTTCCAGGTTGTCCATTTTATTGGCATATAGTTGCTTGTAGTAGTCTCTCATGGTCTTTTGTATTTCTATGGTGTCAGTTGTAATCTCTCCTTTTTCATTTCTAATTTTATTGATTTGAGTCTTCTCTCTTTTTCTCTTGATGAGTCTGGCTAAAGGTGTATCAATTTTGTTTATCTTCTCAAAGAACCAGTTTTTAGTTTTATTGATCTTTGCTATCGTTTTCTTTGGCTCTATTTCATTTATTTCTAGTTGTGCGTAGATGCAAATTCCACATCCTCCTAGTCCACCAACTTGACTCCGCCCTATCCTACATTTTTAATGTATTTAAGTATTTTACAATACTTAACTTTATCTGTAATATTTTAAGCAGTTAATATTACAATTTATGCAAAGTCTTAAATATGGCACAAAATACCAGGAAAATAATAATGACAGTGTGTGACAGTACAGTAGTGACCGACCTAAATCACTTTCTCCCCAGCTCTAGATCTCTCTCCCCATGCCCTTTTCTTATATCACCACTCTTTCTTTGAAGGACCCTGCCTCTCCTCTCCAGGAGGTGCATGTGACTGCCAGTCACTTACCATAAAACACCACCACCTGGGCAGGCAGGTGACTCACGGTGGCCAATCACTGCCTTCCCTGAGAATGAAGCAGCAATCAGTGAAGTGGAATCCACACATTATTTAAGCCCTTGAATCTTTCCAGTATTTGTCAGCCAGTACATCCCACCCCCCAAATTATTTTGCTTAAACTAGTGTGAGCTGGTCTCTGGTCACATGCATCTGAAAAAGCCCTGAATAACATGTGTACTATCCTTTATTTTACTTGAACTCCATTTACTCTGATTTATTCTTTCTCACACAGTCTGGTATTTATACTTACCTTTAAACAAACTCTCCTTGATGATTTTTTTGTTGTTGTTAAACTCTTTTTCTAACATCTATTTAAAATACTTGTCTCTGTTAGATTCTGGGAGTTCAGAATACTGATCCGTCCTTTTTAAGCAATGCTTTCTAAACTTGCCTGATCATAGACTAAACTAAACTCTTGGGAGGAGGAGTCCTTGTTAAAATACAGATTGCTGGGTCCCACATAAACCTTACTGAATCAGATTCTCTAAGAGGGAAGGCTAAGAATCTATATTTTTTACCAAGCATCACAAGTGAACCTTCTAATAAGGTAGATTTAGGCCACACTTCCCTACAGCAACATTTGTCCTAAACTTAAATCCTTCCTTTTGAAGGAAAGCCTCCTTCCTATGGGTCTTTGAACTTTTGAACCTTTGAATTTTCCCCTGGAGTAAATCTGTTTTCTTCTGAACACCTCTGATGAAGCAAGTCTCTTTGACTACTTTTCTTTTTATAAGTGTTCTGTAGTAAAAAGTCATTCAGCTTAGCTAATTCCAATATAATCAATGAAGCTAAAGCTGTGTGAGCTCATTATTTAGGAAATTCATGGAAAGAATGCCAGCCTTGGAATTAGGTAAACCTGAGTTTAAATTTCCCATTTAGACAAGCCTGGGTATAATCCCCTCAATATATTTAATAACTACATAACCTTGAGTGAATTCCCTAAACCCACTTACCCTCAATTTTGTTAACCTGTAAAGTTGGAACAGAACATATGGTATAATGCCAACCCTACAATGATTGCTAATAGAATACAGAGTAGAATGAACACTCCTGCTTAGTACTTTACTTTCATATAGTATTTTTTAAATGTTTTTCTTATTTTTTATGAATGATGCAAAGCATATCAAGGTTACATAGAAAACTTTGCTCAAGTGGAACTTCAAGACAGTTTGTGATGTTGCTCCCATTAAAAAGATATAGTAATGCTTCATAAGTAGTAGCTTTACTTATTTTAAAATACAGTTTGGCTTTAATGAGCCCTTATTTACTACTTTCATGCAAAAACAATAGGGAAAAAGAACGTTAACACCAAGCTGTCAAAGGAAGGAGAATCACATTGAGTCATTGCTCTTCCTACTTTAGTCTCCTATTTAAATAGTAAGAGCTTTTTTTTTTTTTTCCAATTTCATTCTTTTCTTAGTTCATGAACCACAAACCTAATGACAGGATCAATAAATCCCCAAAACTGAAGCGATAAAAGAAGATTGCTTTTTACCTGTTGTATTGCTTTTTATCACTCAGTCATAGTCGCCTAAAAACCATTTTGTTGATCTTATTAATTACTTTGATCCTCTGCTTTCTCTGGCCTACCAAGGCTCTTTCCCAAATGTTCTGGCTTGCAAGAAGTAGCAGGGACTCTTCTAGGGGAGGATGTGTTTAGCTACTGGAATCCAAGCTCATCACCACTGTAGGTCCCCCTTTTGCCCACCATGACAGCCCTGAAAGGTTCTTCAATGCCCAGTCGAGCATTCTGGAAAATATCTAACCTGCTCATACAGAGGGTAAGAATTTATGACAAGAATGCTGAACCATTTGACTCAGATTATCATTATAGGGGAGTAGATAAAATTTTCCTGAGAAGTAGAAAATAATTTTTGTATTGCTATAACATTTTAATATTCAAGGCACCAATTGTGAAACCTGGAAACATAAACTGTTTTCAACCTTGCTTCCAATTTTAAAATCCCTCCTTGTCTGCAGATTCCTGTATATCCCAGAGCACGTCTATATACGAGCTTTGCAATCTCTCTCTGAAAGGTAGTCTGAATACATAGCTTACTATATTATGTTATTATATAATTACACAGATTTAGAGAGAATATTTTTACATAGAGTGTTTATATAATTATCTTAGTTGCTATGCTTCTTGCTGGTGAATGGTAAAAAGCATCTCAAGATAACATCAAAACCTTGCTCAAGTAGAAATGCTAGATATTTTATGCTGGCCCTCCAATTAAAAACACAAGTATAATTCTAGCTGGAAAAAAGCCTCCATATCCTATGAGGGAAGTTGATTGCTGCGAATTGAGAGAACCATAGGAAGTACAAAGAAAACTGCACTTAACAACAAGAACAAAATGTTTACCATGTACAGAGAGAGGGTTTAGCTCTACCCACCCCAGAAATTTTATCTTGATGTAACAGGTCATAAAGCTCTGTGTAACCAGTTGTCTATTTCCAACTTAAACAGGATACTTACAAAGACAAATGTCTACCTTTTTTTGAGCTTACTGCAAATTTCTATTTACTGGTACTTCCCTGTCTAAAATTGTTCTGTTCTGACTGATATTGACAATTGTTGTTTCTTTAGCATTGTGCTTAGAGGCATGTTGTATTTTTTGCTGTTGCTGCAATTTCCATCTTTCCATGGGAGTTTCAAACCATGCTGACAGCTAGTATCTAAACACCTTTTTAGTCACAGTTGGCTAACATAATGTCTTAGAGTCAAGGTGGTAAGTTTTATGCGGTGCCTCAGAGGACTGCATGGTGAATGACGTGTTCAAAACATACAGCACAAGCACAAATGATCATAGTGCAAGAGTACCCTAAAGTTTTCAGGCTTGAATTAAAAGTAGGCAGCTTTTAATCCATGTGGTGAGCAGAACAACAATCTCAAAACAAAAGCCACAACAAGACAGGATCCATACACAGTATTTACAGACCTTTAGATAAGTAAGGCAACACAATGTGGGATGTATAAACTAAATGGGTGGGTCAGAGAGGTAGGTACATTATAGATCAGGGTTAAATTATCTCATTGAGAGATATCACATCAGCCATTCATTCCAGAAGATGAATGTGAACATTTTCTCGGCAAGCATTTTTTCCTGAAAAATTAAACTTAGTTATGCCTTACTTTATTACATTACCAAAATGATACATATTTTGACCACAGGAGTTCGGCACCTCCCAGCATTGCTTTGATTGAAATATGCTTTAATGATGCCTTAAGCTTCTATGCAATGTTGTAATAAGAAACATTCAAAAGAAATTTGCCTTTGCATTTGTTGTTTTTAAAAAAATAATTGGGTAGATAATCAAACCTATCATTCAATGCCTCCTATAAAGAAAAGCCCTTGGACAAAATTTACTCTAGAAAATGCTACCAGGAAAAACTCTATCTTTTCTAAGACCTGTGCTTTTTGCCTTTAAATAAGAAGAAACAGGTAGTTTATTTTATTTCCCCTTTTGCACTGACTGCCAGGAATCTCACAAGTAAGTATGAAGCCCAATATGGTAATAAGTTAATCCATATGGCATCATTTTGCATCCTCCATTTTTCCATAGTTCTGATTTTCTATTTCTATGTTTGTATTAACGTTGCAAAAGCTACTTCATATTCTTCGGGGGAAAGGACTGGAATCAGCATATTAACTTATCCAGAGAGCACATACATGGCAACACTGACTCTCTAAAACACAGTTCTGATCATCAAAGAAAGTAAAATAAAAAAACTCTAAACAGTTTGAATCTAGTTACCAAAGCTCTGCACCAAAGATCACACATGTTGCACCAGGAGAATGCCTCTGTCCCTCACTTAAAGCTTGTTTTAATTCATTTACACACAATGCTAACAAATTTGGTTATCATGTTCCTTAGGGCACAGAAAATATGAAGCAGGAGTGAGAAGCTGCTAGAAGCAGTTACACTGTTAACAACAATAATTTGCAATGACAGCAAGGGAAAAAGGTACACAATCATAACATGCTGTCAAAAGAGGTGAAACCCTAGCTAATCCAGAGCCATCTCACGAGTTTCTCAAAGTAATGAAGCACTTACATTAGAATCACCTGGGGAGCTATTAAACCAGTAAGGTCCTGAGCCCTGTATTAGCATCTTTGGGGGTGTGGGGAAGTGCAATGTTCACAAGTGTTTCGGGTGATTCTTTCCTAAAGGTCAGTTTGAGAATCACAGGTGTAGACACAGACAACCATACCTAACTCAGTAGGCCTTCAGCGCTGGACCGTACACCAACCCCCCAAAAGTCAAAGATTATTTCACAACCTCTTTTAGAAGGTGGTAAGGTATGTGATCAATTGAGAAAGGTTATCCTCGAAAATTGTTAATATACAAACATTTTAGCGTTTTGTTATCTTCAGTGTGGCAGGATAATTATCAGTACATCCAGATAATGGAAGAATTGTGACTGTCCCAAAGTGTGAATGGCCTGAGGTTTTAGCCTAGTTGCAACTGCTACAGTTTCATGCTGGCAGAGGACTGGAGATTCCTGGGTCAGAGACGAAGAACCTGTTAGTCACAGCCCAGCAGGAAGTATGAGCTTCTTATTTGTGTCAGTTTCCTTCTATCCCAAGTCCCTTGAGCGTTGGGCAGAGGGGGCCTAAATGGGTTTGTGTCATAGTTGAGGAAACTTAAGCATAGGAATCCCCAACCTTTCATGAGACTTAGCAAACTGGCCTGAACTTAGCTCTGGAAGGAGGAGGCATTATCCTTGTTATACTGGACAGTAAATAAAACTGTTCTCTGCTCCAGAGGGAGACACCGTATCTTCCAAAGCTGTTCACTCCACAAATCTCTTTATAAAGACAGCCTGGAATAAAGATCGTCAGTGCCTCTGCTCACAAAATGTACAAAAACAAAAGATTCGCGGAGAAGTGTCCCCCAAATGTCCCCTCTCTCCTTGGGTTCTGGAGTAGTGTGTGTTTTTTTAAATACAAGGGTTTATTGTCACTTGGACAAGAAAATGTTTTCTTTTCCTCCTATCTCACTCGTGGCTCTTCTTTGTTTTCTTCTCTGGTCCCTCTTCTCCCAGACCTTTGAACTTTGGTGTGCTCCAGGTCGGTCTTAATACTTCTCTTCCCTGCCTGCCATGACCCCATCAGCGATCTCATCCAATCTCGTCACTTAAATAGCATTCATATTGCCAACAACTCCCAAATTTGTATTTCCATCCCAGAACATCCTCGGAACTCCAAACTTGTATATCTTAGTGCCCATTCAATATTTCCACTTGGGTGTCTAATCCATACTCAAGCTTTAGATCCACGTTCTACCTGAGGCTTCCTCTGCATAGTCGACTGGCAATTCTATCCTTCCAATGGCTCAGGCCAAGTATCTCGGAGCCATCCTTGACCCTTCTCTTTCTCTCATATCCCACACCCAATCTGTCAGGACGTATTGTTGGAATTATCTTTAAAGCAAATCTAACCACTTCCACTGCTACTTCCCTGATCTGACCCACCGTCATCTCTCTGCTTGACTACTGAACTAGGCTACTAAACTGATCTCCTTCTACCACCTTAGGCTCCCCTAATCTCCTTCCAACACACACACACACACACATACGAGTCTATTGTAAAAGACAGATCACTTCACCTCTCTGAACAAAACCTCAGTTAAACTCATGAGAGCTGCCCCCCCCCCGTTATCTCTCTAGCTTTTCCTACTACCATTCTCTCTCTCCAGTCACACTGCCCTTTCTGTTGCTTGAACAATCACTGGCACACTCGCACTATATTAATCTCCTTTGCCACTGTAACGAATTACCACAAATGTAGTGGCTTAAAACAACACAAATTCATTCTCTTACAGTCTAGAGGTCAAAAGTGTGAAATCAGTTTCACTGGGCTAAAGCCAAGTTGTCAGCAGTACTGGTTCCTTCTGGAAGCTCTGAGGGAAAAGTCCATTTCCTTATCTTTTTCATCTTCTAAGTGGTCACTTGTGTTTCTTGGCTTGTGGCCCCTTCCTCCAACTTTAAATTGCATCACTCCAACCTCTGCTCCCCTCATCACTTCACCTCTGACTCTGACTCCCCAGTGTGCTTCTTGTAAGAAGAGTTGTGATTACATTGGGTCCATTTTTAATAATCCAGATAAGTTCCCCATTTCATGATCCTTAATCACATCTGCAAAGTCCCTTTTGCCATATAAGGTAACATTCACAGACTTGGAGCATTGTGACATGAACATATTTGGGGGGTGCATTATTTAGCCTACCATGCTGACCTCAGGGCCTTTGCACTGGCTATTGTCGCTGCATGGAACACACTTCTTCTAGATAATTACATGGCAGATTCCCTCACCCCCTTCAAGTTTCTTCTCAGGTGTCCCCTTCTCAACAAGGCCAACCCTGATTACCCTATTTAAACTAAAGCATGAACAACTTCTCACCCCTGTATTCCTGATTCCCTTTACCTCCCCCTTACCTCACCTGCTCTACCTTTTCCTCATAGCATTTATCACCTTCCAACGTACTACGTAATTTACTTATTTACTGTCTGTCTCATGAGGTGAGCCATTGTGTCTGCTTTGTTCATGGGTGTATCTCAAACACATAAATAGTACCTGGCACACATCAGGAGGTCAATAAATGTTTGGTGAATAAGTAAATATGTCACAGACCTCACAAACCTAGCACACCAGAAGCAGGTCACGTTTTTCAATGTCAAGTAATAATAGCTCATGCTCCCACCAGTCTCAGTTTCAGAAATTAAATCCTCACCACGTCTGGTTCAACTGTAGGTGCCAATTCCTCAATGAGAAGGCTGCTCCGCAGGACACATCTGTCCCCCACTGTGACTATGACACTTCTGTCCCTCCTTCCTAAGCACAGTTCTCCACAGCTCAAAACCAGACCAACATATTTAACAGAGACTTAGAATAATTAAGGGACAAACCAAACAAAGAGTGGCTTAAACTGCTACCAGCGGTGCCCACTCTTCTTAGAACCTAAAAACACAAACTCAGCTTCAGAATCTCTTGCCTAGTTTCCATAACTCCTCCAGGTAACAGCGGCCAGTTCACCCCTTCCGCCACATGGGAGGTTTAGGAACTCTGTTTATACTCCAGAGTCCAAACAAAACTGTTGCTTGACTCAGAGAGAGTAGGAAACTAAAATTTGCCTCCAAGAATTTTTATTTCTCTGCCCTAGAACTGGCTTCGTCCCACAGTAAATTATAAGGGATATACCGTCTCCAACCCATATGCCCTAAGAGTTGTAACAGAACAATCCACTACTGTTCAATAATTGCACATTTTCTAAACTCTAAAGCTATTCAATTTTTAATAACATCCTTTGTGGGGATTCAACAGAACAGTCCAGAATAATAAGCTTCAACAACTTCAGTCAACTCATTTTTAGGGTCCCCCTCCCCCAGTTTGTGGTGTCCATTTGCATCCTTTCTCCTATGATTGTATCTTCCCTCTAATCTTTGGCAAATGCTTGGATAAAGCATTTGGACAAAGCATGAATGAGGATATACACTCAATCCTCACAAGAAAAAATAATTTTCAGAGACTATGGGGTCTACATGTAGAGGAGAAAAAATTCTCTAAAGAAAACATGAAGGATACTCTTGATTTTTATGACTATACAGAACTCTCACCATCTCCCTCTGAAACATCTGCTTCCAGTTACTGCACCACCTTTAGGCCTTCCCAGACACTAACAGGGGAGAAAAAAGAACAACTTTTGAAAGAAGCCTTTCATTTGCATATCTAAAAGCCTTAGTCAAGAGATTTTCTTAAAACAAAAGAGCAGTTTACCCTCAAAGCTGAATTCAAATTGCTCCCCCCTCCAGGGCTCTGAGGATTTGACATTGGCAGGTTTTTTTAGCTCAAGGAAAAAAAAAAAAAAAGAAGTTGAGGTTGAGGTCCAGCTACAGAGATCGAGTTTTACTAAAAGATGAGTAGTACCCTTTGCAAGGTGTCAAAACAACGTTTCAAAAGGCAACAAGAATTCTGAAATAGCAGAATCTTTCTGAAAGATGTTAAAGTCATTTCCTGCAGAACTCTCAGCACCTATTTGATGAAATGGGTACCCAGAGAATAGCCATCTCTGAAGGAATATGTTCCACGTGCAGAAGTGACAGATAGAAGAGGAAGGTCCAGGAGTCTAAACCTGAAGGTAGTTAAATGTCACCTTCTAGCTGAGGCCTTCTCTAGCCACCTTATCAAAGCATCTCAACCACCACTCTCCACCTACACACACACACACAGACACACACACACACACACACAGACACACACACACTTCCTAACCTCATTCCTTGTAGTTTTTTTCTCCTTTACACACATCACTATCTAATCTTTTATATATTTTACATATGCACTTTTTTTAAGGCCTTAGCTATCAGAACGTGAGCACCATAGGAGCAGGGCTTTTTCTATTTTATTCACGGCTTGTATCATGAGGGCCCAGAACAGTACTTAGTACATGGAAGGCACTGAATAAATATTTGTTAATTAAATGGATGGATGGATGGATGGAAAATCCTGAAGTTCTAAAGAGCAAACTGTCAGATTCTAAATAAATTCTAAATAAATTGACTATGCTATAATAACAGCACATTTTATAGCAAGTGGATACACGACACACAATATTTGCCCATTTAAAGGTTTTTCACAATTTTTCCTTATAATGTACAACATATAACAGTAATGAAACATTTCAAAATAACACCATCACAGATGTCTATCGGTCTCTCCGTGCTAGTTCCTAAGACCCCGATAGCAAAAACTGGGTCTCAAGCCTTGGTGACACAGTGCTTAGTAAGCTAAGCACTAAGTTCTTCATGTGCAGCTAATGAATAAATGAAGTAAAGTAAGATTTCCAGTTCCCACTATGGGGCTTACATTTTTCTACAAATTTCCCTATAAAGCATCTGCTTCAGTTTCTTGGATATAAAATAGTCTTTGAAGGTAAGTCATTATTTGTTAGAATTTTAAGTTCTTTGAAGACAGGAAAAAAAAACTGTCATGGGGGTATTTCTTTTTTTTTTTTTTTTTTTTTTTTGCGGTACGAGGGCCTCTCACGGTTGTGGTCTCTCCCACTGCGGAGCACAGGCTCCGGACGCGCAGGCTCAGCGGCCATGGCTCACGGGCCCAGCCGCTCTGCGGCATGTGGAATCTTCCCGGACCGGGGCACGAACCCGTGTCCCCTGCATCGGCAGGCAGACTCTCAACCACTGCGCCACCAGGGAAGCCCATGGGGGTATTTCTTATTTCCAGGGAATGTATACTTTGGGACAAGTGACCTATAAGCTAGGTTTTTTAATAACTGCAAATTATATAATAGTTTTTAAACTCTTATGAGAAACAAATAAACATTTTGAGACACTTACTTTTAGACCTGATGTTCCTTCCCTATCAGATGAGATAAGGTGAGACAAAGTGCTTTGTAAAAAACCGGCCCTATAAACATAGTATATGATATTGTTGTCATTTTTTTACAGTGTTAAAGGCCATAAAGAAAAGAAGTCTGTGCCTTTTCTTTTTGGCCCCTTCCACTAACTTCCATGCAGAATTTAACAGAATTTCAAGCCATCCCTTCCTCCTCCTCTAAGAGGGAGTATTATATGAGAAGCCTTAAAAGCATATAGGAAAAGACTTGCTGCTGAAAGACTTCACTGATTGAACTTGCTCCAAAATTCCATTTCTCCCTCCCTCCTTTACCCTCCAACCCTTTCCAAAACGGGGGGGGGGGGGGAATCAATGTTTTATTTTTTAATGCTGTCAAAGGCTGTAACTAAATAGCTAAAAGCAGATGACAGTAATATGGACATATATTGCCTCTTGAACTAGTAATCCAGAGATATTTTCCTACATGAGTTTGTAATGGTTAAATAGTACAGTGCAAGCAACAGACTCTCTTCTTGAGGGTTTAAGAAGAATTCTACAGGTAGGACAGGAATAAAGACGCAGACGTAGAGAATGGACTTGAGGACATGGGGAGGAGGAAGGGTAAGCTGTGACAAAGTGAGAGAGTGGCATGGACATATATACACTACCAAATGTAAAACAGATAGCTAGTGGGAAGCAGCCGCATAGCACAGGGAGATCAGCTTGTTGCTCTGTGTCCACCTAGAGGGGTGGGATAGGGAGGGTGGGAGGGAGACACAAGAGGGAGGAGATATGGGGATATATGTATATGTATAGCTGATTCACTTTGTTATAAAGCAGAAACTCACACACCATTGTAAAGCAATTATACTCCAATAAACATGTTAAAAAATTCTACAGTATTAGAAAAATGATTTAACATTAAAATTGAGAAGAAAAATCTATGAATTCCCTAAGAAATGGAAGGAAAAATGAGATCTCAAAGTTAAATACTCCGTTCCTAGGGAAAAAAACATAATCTAGCAGTTTTTCACCACCCTAGTCGAGTTTTCATTAAGTGCTGGCGATATTTCTAAGGGAAAAGGCTGGATCGACAAGGTTTCTAAAAATACCACTCTAAAAGAAGCTTTAAAATGAAGGTTAGTTTCTCTTATCCTTCCCCAAATCTCCTTCTTCGGGCTACATAACTAACAAGAGTGGTTCAGAGCTACTGTATTCACTTATCCTTTCTCTAATGTCTTCCTTCTGAGAATAAAATACCAGAAAACTATGTGTATAGAGTTGTAACCTTAACTCTCTAGCTGACATGCACACTCTGGAAGGAATAAACAAGCATTTTATGACCCCAGTGTAATGTAGCTACCATATAGAAATTTTAGTAATAACCACTATGGCTGAATAGTGCCACGTGGGCAAAAAGACAAGAAAACATTTCCCAGAGGAGCAGGGAAATTTTTTCTTAAGAAAAATGTAGGATTTAGCTAGACAAAGAAACAAGTTTAAGGGAAGCCCCTTGGAAAAAGGAAGCCAGAATCATAAGGCAGAGGCCAAGCCACGCAGAGCCTTTTTGGCTGTGTGAAATAGTTTAAACCTCATCCTACCAGAGTAGACCTCCTAGGGCCATTTTGAAGAGTTTATCACCAGGGTAGACAATGAGCTAATTGCATAGTAACACCTTTTCTGAAATTCATATATATTTCAGCCAAACTGTACAAGTTATTTTAAAGTGAGATATTTCTCGCTAGAAACTTGACAAATATGACTATCAGATAATTATGCTGTAAACGATTGCTCTGTTTACAGAGCAATCTGTGGCTTATTACACGCAGACCTGCTTGCTCTCTGTTTTATAGATGCTTAACTGTTTTTGTCTTTGTTGTTTTGTATGCCTGTTTATGTTTAGCAGTCCAAAGTTACCCTCCGTTAAGTTACTACATTTATAAAAACTGATCTGAGAGCTAATCATCTGACCCCAATTATCTTGTTTGTGCCATACAGATTATTCATTATGTACAGATGTTGTTTTCATCCAAATAAATTTTAGCCAGATACAAGTTATGGCTTTAAAAAGTGGCCTTCTATAAACAGGAAGCAGCTACTAAGGTAAACAAAAACACCAAAGCTTCTTCCTTAATACAAAGAGCCGGAAATTGATTACAATCTAGATATATGCTGGGAATCTGACCAGTCTTCGTTCCCAGGTCAACTGACGATATTTGCTCAACAATTATTTAGAAGAGGGTAAATCATCAACCACAACTGGCCCAGCCTCCTAAGGTGTACCCTAGCATAGTTTTAATCACATTTAGACCATAGCAGGGCCCGAGCTCTAGTTTAAGAGTTTCTGATTATGTGAAAGTCTTGCTAATAGAATTACTCCGGAACCAACATTTACCTCATGTAAATTGTTTCTACTTCATCACACGACTGTTTTACTCTAAACTTTCAGTCTGAAAGCTACCTTAAGGAAAAGAGAAAATGCTCAGAAGCTCCTCTCATTTATGAGATAAAGCAAAGACTAACTACATACTCTATTGCACCTGCAAATTTTGGTTTTATTTTGATCACAAAACAAAGAAGTCTTAGTTTCACTACTTGAAAGCACCTCAAAGATGAATTCCCATTAAAGTCACAGAAACAATCCACTCCTGACATTCTCTTAAACAACATTCATTAGGTAATAAACTCGTTCATTTGCGCTTGTTACCCAAAGAACTATTATTTTTCTTTATCTTACTTTTCTTACACTGAGCTATACATCTCACTGCAAATACAGGTGCATTAGCAGTGTTTCACTGCAATTTAGAAGTGAGTTCTAAGGAAAGAAAAGACAAAGACCTCACTATTTTCAGTGAAAACTACTGTTCAGACAAAGCCTTTTATTCTAACCTCTTTTAAACTTGCTGTTTAGACTTGTTGTCAACTGCCAGTTCTAAATGGAATCAATACCAGCCAGTAGAGATTTCAGGAGGGAAGGTCTGTTGTGGTCAAATTTTGACTCTCTCCCTTTAAATCATAAGCTTTCTTCCTAATACTCTTTTGATGCACTTAGTATAAAGGATACAGTATTAAAAGCTATTAAGCTTTGTCTGATTTCATTTTCCTCTTAAGCTTATTTCAGCATTTTATTTGCAATTAGTTTAGCAACTTCTCATTTTTCTACACCGAACATTGATTACTTTTATAATCAGGAAAAATAAACTAATAACAAAGAAACTATAGTCAAGGCAGTGTAGTTATCAAACTCTTCTTAAACTGCTCATTATAGGAAACAAGGAAAGACATTCATCTTCCTGGCCGCATTTCAAAGTTTTCACCAAAACTTCTTTTCAAGAGTACTTTCTGCCAATTATTTTGATGTCATTGAGACGGCATGACCCCTTTTAAATGTTTTCACTCAATAGCCTAGCCTGACCTTTTCCCCCAAGGCCTGGGCTTAATGAACATTTTCCTATCACAAACTTCTCAGATGTGTTCAAAGGGCCCTTGAATATACAAGTTCATACTTCAGAGATAGTGATGATGCCCTCAGAGCTCCCCATTCAGAACAAAATTACTTCAAATACATCAATCCTCAATCTTTCAAGTACATGAGGAGAAAATTGGCAATTATTATCCTAAAGCAAAATTAATGCTATGTCAAATTTAGACATGTATTCCCAGTTCCACCTTAAATCAGTAACAAGGTGGCATATAAATAAACAAACTAATGTATCCATGATAAATATTTAAAATTTCAACTAAGGGTATTAGTTAATGAGCTGTTTCAAGACAATGATATAAATATAGTTTGAAATACACAGGAGGCAAATAAATAATAGAAGGGTTTTTTTAAATCCATTTAACTCAGACCAGGTGCCTGGTCCCTTGTGTGGGCTTCTACCCTCTGATTTTGGGGGTGAGTTGTGAGTTGGCCCTCTGACAGCTCTGGACTGTCTCCCGTGAATAGACAAAGCAAGAGATTACAGACAAGTCAGCCATGGCCCTCCGCATCAGAGCGTGAGCCCATTACCTTTAAAGCGCTGCCATGTTAATACTGCCACAAAGTCCCCCAGCAAAGCTGCCCTTCACAGTTGTGGCTCTAGACTGGCCCCAAGCCAACATGACCAAGCTGCAGCTGCTTTCAAGTTTGCCCCACCGAAAGCTTGCAAGTTAGGGCTTTGGAGAAGTTTCTTGCTGCACTGGACCACTTTGGGGCATTTAGGCAGTTTCTTCAAAAATGTTAAAGTCCCACTGAGTAGTTGTCTGGCATTTTTTGAAGTGGGCAAAGTACAAAACATCACATGAAGGTGTCTTTCTTATGTATTTCAAAGGCTCAATCTGCTCCATTGCTTTTAATTAGCCTATTCTGACCCAATTAAATTCATTCATTCATTCATTCAAAATTGTATTTATTAATTCCACTGTTCAATTTAAACCAGTTGTCCAAGCTCAATAGGCAACTAATTTTCACCTCTGCCATATACAAAGGGAAAAACATGAGCCTGGTTAAAACTTATATTTTTGTCTTTGTGGACAATTTACAGCGTTGGGCCAGAAAGCCCAACTGATTAGAACAAGGTGCTAATGAGGCCAAGGTTGTGGATTCAATCTCTGCATGAGCCAATTAACTTCACTTACACAAAACCACCATTCCACAGATGCAGATTAAACCTCTAAACCCAGCCAGCCATGTGATAAACATGCCAGTGAGCTCAAGAGAATATTAAGAGAAAGAGTGCGCATAGCTCAAGGAAAGTCACCATCACTGCTTAGAGAATGGAGAAAAATTAGTGGGTCATTCATTCAGCAATAAATATCCCACATCTGCCCTGTGCAATGTAATATGCCAGGTAAGTGGTGGATCGGAAGAAAACTAAGGTGGGTAGAGCAGTTTACAATCTGCCATTCAATTTCAGAAGAGGTTCGGCCCAACAAAGAAATAAAGTCAAATATTGAGGCTGAGACATATAAAAAGAAACTACAATACAAGCAAAAAGTAATTAATAGGCATAATAAGGTGTATGATAAACCATGAAATTTGAAAGGCTTCACAGTCTTACAAAAGACAGAGAGTTCATATTCAGCTAGTGTGACCAAAAGTGACTTAACGCAAAAAATAAAATTTGGTCTGGGGCTTACAGGAAAAATTGAGAGAAAAGTCTAGAAAATAGGTCAAAACTAGATAAAAGAGGGCCTTGAATACCAAGTAAATAATTTACACTCTATCTTCTAAGAAACAGAAATATTAGATTTTTTTAATATAGCAACAACCTGATTAGAACTCTGAGACTACATTGGTGGTGGCATGGGACACCTTGGAGAGCGGGGATTGGGACAAAAGCAGAGACAATGAGGCTTTTTTGACTGTTGTATCCAAGATCTTAGTGAGAATGGAAACAGATTCAGAAAATACTAGGAAAATAGAAATCGCCAGGATTTGGCAATGGATCAGATGGAAGAAATGATTGAAGGAAAGGAAATTAAAAATATATAAGGATTCAAAATCCAGTAATAGGGGAATGGTAGTACCACAAACAGAAATAAAGAACAGAAATAAAAGGGATGGAATTAGCCAGGAAGAGTCAGAAAGGCAAATGATGATGATGAATTTGTGTCTATATATACTGAGTTTGAAGTACTGGGAAAATAGTCGGATTCATACAGCAGGCTTTAAACATGCCCCCAACTTATGATTTTTTACTACTTTATGATGGTGCGGAAGCAATTTGCATCAATAGAGACCATACTTAGAATTTTCATTATCGATCTTCTCCCAGGCTAGCGACATGCAGTACGATACTCTCTCGTGATGCTGGGCAGAGGCGGCGAACCTCAGCTGCCAGTCAGCCATGTGATCACAAGGATAAATAACTGATACATTTATAACCCTCTGTACCCAGACAATCATTCTGTTTTTCACTTTCAGTAGAATATTCAATAAATTACATGAAATATCCAACACTTTATTATGAAATGGGCTTTGTGTTAGATTTTGCCCAACTGCAGGCTGATGTAAGTGCTGAACACATTTAAGGTAGGCTAGCTAAGCCATGATGTCCGGTAGATTAGGTGTATTAAAATGCATTTTCAACTTAAAATATTTTCAATTTATGATGAATTTATCAGGAGGTAATCCCTTTGTAAGTTGAGGAAGATCCATAATTGTAAGAAGGGGTAAGTCAATAATATCAAATGCTGCAGAAAAAAAGGAGAACGAAGAGAGAGAAAAATCTATTTGATTTGATAATAAGGAGACCTGGTAGTTCACTGAATACATTTCCATTCTTCCTCTGAGCACATGTGAGTTTATACTTCCTCAATTGACCCCTTTAGATGGGGCCATGTGACTAGTTCTGGCCAATCAGTTTGAGCAAAAGTGACGTCTCATTTCCAGGTGAGAAAATGTAATTTGCGAGTACAAAACCCTGTGGAATTCTCTTCCTTTGCCAAGGCAACCTGCAACGTTCCAGATACAGGCTGCTTCATCAGCCTGGATCTCAGAGTGAAGCTGTCATGGGGCAGCATCCCCAGGCCATCCCCAATGTTGCAGCGGTCATCTGTATAGCATGCATGAGAGGCTAACCTTTGCGGTTTTAAGTGGCTAAGATTGAGCCCATACTGACTGATAGACCAGGATTCTGGGGAACCATCCAGAAGGCAGCTTCAGGGACTTCCTTGGTGGTCCAGTGGTTAAGACTTTGCCTTCCAATGCAAGGGGTGTGGGTTCGATCCCTGGTGGGGGCTAAGATCCCACATGCCTCGTGCCCAAAAAACCAAAACATAAAAACAGAAGCAATAGTGTAACAAATTCAATAAAGACTTTAAAAATGGTCCACATCAAAAAAAAAAAAAGAAAGAAAGAAAGCAGCTTCAACAAAGTGGTGAGGAAAAAATCTGTCTTGCAAGGTGCCGTATTCTGCAAGATCATTGTGTTAGTAAATCTGGTCATGAAAAGACAGAAAGGATTAAGCAACTTTGAAGGTAATAGAAGAGAGAACTAGACTGTGAGAGCTTTTGTTGTTTTAGTACAGGAAAGCAGTCCCAAGGAAAAAAGAATATAGGCAAGAAACAGATTAATAGAATAAGATTTCAAAAGAGTTGGAAGAGGGTCAAGGTAAAAAGAGTCGCACTTCTTTCTCTGAGGCAAGAACAATGAGAAGAAAGATTAGCCTTCAGGAAATATTGTGATGGGAAGGGAAGAAACTGAACATGCTCATGTCAGATGGTTTCAATCAGTCAATAGTGCTATCTTCCTGCACAAAGGCTGTCATATTTTAACATTATCCTGGGTATTATTGCTACTTACGAAATACTAAATAAAAGCAAAGTCTTTCATGAATTTCATCATCCTTTTAAGACACAGTGAATGACTACAATTTTCTGAACACAGTGTTAAGCAAGAGGAGGATACAGGCGTCTGGGGCATGCATTGTAGTCTCTTCAGTAAACAATGAAAATTAATATATATTTAAAATTAGTGAAGAGCAGAAACCTGTATATAACCTAGGGCTAAGATGTGAACTACAGAGGAGAGAATGATTATTCAGGTCTAGGAAAGTCAGGAAAAAAATCTCTTTGAAACAGTGGAGCATAGAGGTATGCAAGATTTAAACAGAGACACAGGAAAATAGAGGAATTCCTAGTGATTACAATGACCCCGGCAGAGCAGGCAGACCAGGAGGAGCCTGGCATGCTCTTGGGATGGGAAGATTGACCTGTCTAGGGTAGAGTATGTTATATGTGTTCAGTCAAAATTCTTAGCCATATGCAGTGAAAAAAAACAAATCTGGCTATTTTAAGGATTCAGACACATCACAAAAATCTACAGAGCTAGGTTTAGAGGTTAAGCGGCCAGAGTCAATGACCAAAATTGTAATGCAGGACTGGTCTAGAAGATTCTAGTGCAGCCACTGATGGACACAGACACCTCAGTTTGCATTGTTGACCCCAGATACTGTCGCTGATGCCTCTGGAAAGTGGGTGGGTGCTGCCACTGCCACGGCATATCACAGTGCATTCTGTGAGGGCCCTATCGCTCTGTGTCTCTACCTTATGATTCAAAGTCTGGGAGAAGTGTGTCCAAAGGAGAGAACCTAGATCATATGCTATGACATATGATGACACTGCAAGGAAGGCAGGAAAAGTGACTGTCTGGCATCTGCAGTTTCTACAGCAGAGGTATAGCCCTACTTCATAAGGTGGGGGATTGCCCATAGTTAAGAGCGTTCCATTTAGTGGTTGGCCAAAAGTCTACTACGGTATTTATGACAAGCGGAAATATGACTGGAATGATTAATGGAGGATGAAGAAGTGAATATAGAGGATCCTGAAATCCCAAAGGATTTAGCTCCCTATTGAAGGAAAATTGGAACTATTAAAGATTTCAGAACCGAATAGAGATGCATATCAGAAGCATATAAAAAGCATTCATAAAAATTTGTTGAATGACTAAACAATTAAAGCAGTAAGACTAGATGGACTGAAAAATGGACTAAAAGGATTAGAGACCAGAATGTTAGGCTACAGCAGTAATCTAGACACATGAGTATGATACCTTGAACTAGGGAAGTAAAAATAGAAATAAAGAGACAAGGGCCCATAAGAAAAATATTGTAAAGAAAAGATCAATAGGCCCTAGAGACTGACTGAGTACAATTAATAAAAGAGTAAATTACCTCCAAAAAATTCCAAACTTTTTAGCATAGATCACTGAGGAAATTTCAACCAAAGCTGATTTGGGTGAATTTTCATTTTGAAGATAAACTTTCTTCTGCCATCTCCAATCTACTGTTAAGACCATCCAGTGAATTTTCCATTGAAAATTTAGTTTTCAGTTCAAGAATTTCCATTTGGTTCTTCTTTAAAGTTTAAAATCCTCTGCTAAGATTTCCTATCTGCTGTTAATAAGATAATATTTTCCCTTCCTTCTTTGAATATATTCATAATAATCAATTTAAAGTCTTTGTCTATTAAATTCAACACATGAGCCATCTTGGAGTTGGCTTTTATTAAACTTTTTTCCTGGTTATGGACCACATTTTGTTTTTGTTTTTTTTTAATTTATAATAATGGGTTTTTTTAATCACTCGATATTGTGGATAAATTACTGTAAAGACTCTGAATTCTGTTATCTTCCCTTGAAGAGTTGACTTGTTTTCTTAGGCAGTTCAATTACTTAATGATTACCTTGAACCTTATATGAAAACCTTGTGGGCTTTGGTTTTATACTTCATTAGGAAGGATCTGTAGAAGTCACAAGGTGTTTTCCAAGCCCCTCTAAGTTGGCAAAATTCAACTTCTAAACACTGTCTCCCATAGGTTTTACTTTAGGATGTGGTCCTTAGAGGTTTTCTAGTATCTTAACTGGATTTTAACAAATATTAGTGAGATGTTAACTAGATTTCCCCCCACAGCTGGGTTGGAACTCCAATGTTTCCAGCACTGCTCAACCTCCAGCATCTCTGTTCCACTTTCATCCCCACAACTGCAAGTCTCAGCTCTTTAGTAAGCCTTGAGTAGTCTCTCCTGACACATATGCAGCCCAGTCCTCAGCCAAGGTATGTATGGGGAACTTCCGTACACATTTTAAGGTTCGCTTTTTCCTCTCCAGTACCCACATATTCCACCTGCTTCTGCTGTCTTGAACTCTAATCTTTATCTCTTCAGCAAATAACCACTGCGAATTCCAGCATCCTCTGCTGTGACTGGGAAATGTTTCCCAGGCAGACATCCAGGTCAAGCACGGGGCTTATCTTGTGAGTGTCCCTTCTTTCAGGGATCATGGTCTCGCATTACCTGTTGTCCAAACTCTAAAAAGCAGTGGCATATAGATCTTGTCTGGTTTCATGACTGTTTATGGCATGAGGCTATCCTTGTACCAATAACTCCATCACAGCCAGAAGCAGAAAACTAAAGACATTAAGCTTAAAAGGATGCTGAAACAACAAAGTGAAAATTCAATACACTCCCAGCATCTGCTTTGTCTCAGACCCTTATTATGAGGCCAGGTACCCACATTCATTCTTTAGGAAGCCCATAAGTGCTGGCTGCAGCCAACCCCCTCTCTCTGGCATTTGTCCAGACTGCCTGCCAGTTTGATATTTAACCACTCTCCTCAATCCTTCAACTTCATTCTCATTGGGTTGGAGAGAGGGGAAGGCAGTTCCTCCCCCTAGCCATACACTTTTGCCAGCCTTGAAACTGGGAGCTGTTACACTGACTGAATTTTAAGGAGAAATTTCTTCCCCTCTCTCTACCTCTCACTGGCTTCTCCACATAGGAAGAAACGTGACATAACTAGGGGTTCAGATTGCAAGAGGAGGTATTCTACGTAGGTAGGTGGCCTGTCCTCCTCTGTGCATCTTGTTCTCTTATAATCAGCCTGTTCCCAGGCTGCATGAAGTACAGGGGTTGCCCTGCAGGTAGGTGCCCAGCTGCTCTGCCTGCCCTAAACCAAACCAGTCTGATACACTGGGAGAAAGAGCAGGAAGCTACTTAGACCTTGGGGACAGTCACATTTCAAGTTCATATTTACTAGTAAAACAACCCAGAGTAGAAAGGTGTGTGGTTCACTGACCCCCTCAAACTTCAACAATGCCCTGGCTTAAGCCCTTCTCCTCATGTTGGTGACTCACTTAGACTTTTTCCTTTAACTTTGAAGCTCAGCTCTTGATTTGTGCCTGCTTCCTCAGTTTTATCAAACCTAACTCTACATAAGGGAGAATCTTTCTGCCAGTTCCTGCCCTATGGGACATACAACTACCCTGATTCCCCCTCCCTATTTCTTGCTGAAGATAGGAGATTAGAATCCCCAAGAAAAATATCATTTTTGTTTCTAAAATAAGCTTTATTTGGTGCTCATCTTTGTCTGTTGATTAAAGTAC
This sequence comes from Mesoplodon bidens, assembly GCF_964165515.1. Classification (NCBI taxonomy): domain Eukaryota; kingdom Metazoa; phylum Chordata; class Mammalia; order Artiodactyla; family Ziphiidae; genus Mesoplodon; species Mesoplodon bidens. Next base: position 14,425,097 of record NC_138167.1, read on the forward strand.
AATATAAATCATACCAAGAACAAGGGATCAGTCCCCACGTGGGCTAGTTAATTTAACCTGGTTCCTCATCACCTTAGCTAACATCTTACTTCTCCTAGCTCTCCAACCAAGTGGAACCTAAAGGGAAAACATAATGATTAACAGGAATCCAAGACCTTTAGTGGGACAACAGCCTAAGATTCGTGCTGAACTACTGATCAGTAGCAGACTTTTTTGTGTATCAAGAACAGCATTATCATTACATATATTATCACTAGAAGACTCCTCAAAACCAAAGAAATTTCCTTCTTTGATGTTAGACACATGGATGAAAAGGTTAAATGCTGGAAGAAAGCAAAGTATAAATTTTTTGTCCTCAGAGCAGTCAGGTCAATAATTATGAATTATTCTTTATTATTAGCATCATAAAAAAATTTACCCAGCAAATATTATGTGGAATGCATAATTCCAGGTACCATAGTAGAGAACAGACAATGAACACCTTCAAGGAATATACAAAATACTTGTGAAAGCAAGACGCATTCATATGAAAGTATTGCCAACAATAAAAAAGTATACAAGAAGTATCCAAATAAATGGTACAGGTAATGTGGCATGAAAAAATGGCTGTGTCCCGGGGGCTTTCCTTCTCCAATCTCACATTGGTTGTTGGGATCTGAGTTGGACTTTATAGTCTGAACAGAATTATAAGATAGGATCATATGAAACTGTTGTTTTTTTGATAGGTCAAAAGTGTTGAATATCAGCAATTTCATATGGTTCAACCTAATACCTGGGAAGTCTCTTTTATTATGTGAAAAAGAAAGTTTGGACTCCGTAGCAACAGGGCACATGGGGAATAGAAATCCATGAGCAAGTTTCCAGTGCTGGCACAAAGTAGGCTGTTTAATTAAAGCTTCGGCTAAGTGAAGTTATTTAGCATTTCTGTTTTCAGTTATTTTTTTTTTCCCTCCCACACTCCCTATCCCACCCCTCCAGGTGGTCACAAAGCACCGAGCTGATCTCCCTGTACGCATAGCACAGTTATTTACTTTAAAAGGAAATAAATGCTCACCAAAGTGGTGAGCTTTGAGTCAGGAGCCACACATCTGTTTTCTCATTTACTCTTCACAACCATCCTGTGAGATGCACATTTCCTCATTTTTTACATGTAGAAACTGATGGTCAGAAAAGAACCTTGCCAGGTCACAGCGTAGTAAAGAGGGTACCTGATGCCCTTACTAACAATTTCCTGCACCAGTGTAGCATACTGGAGGAAAAAGCCAATCCCTGCCTCCCTGCAAAAATAATTAAATGATTAATTGATATTTTAAGATATCTGTCATCTCTGTGTGATAGGGCAATGCAAATGTTTCCGAATTAAGTATACTCAAAATCCTGTAGATTCTGGACTGTAAATTCATGGGGAATGACATTTTTCATATCTATTCAGTGCTTTGAATTAGTCCTTAGAGGAAAAAAAAAAGATTAATATGAGTACTATAGCTTTCTCATATGCTATAAAGTTCAAGAGTGAGACTATTTTTGCTTTAAAATTGTTCTTGAAGAATTCTCAGACTGTTTCCAGCTAGGGTCTCTCTCCATGTGATGTCAGTCTAAAAAAATAGTCTTGCCCTCTGCAACTCTTGACCTACTCTTAATTGCAGTATTAGAATTCACGAGGAGGATTTTAAAGACACCAAAACTAGTTCACTAAAATCAATATTCCCTATACATGAGGTTGATATGTGTTCCTATGTTTTAAATTAGTTTATATTTTTCCTAGAGCTATGTTAAGTGTCTTCTAACTAATTATGACAAATTAGATTCTTCTCATCAAGTTATATTTGCAATTCAACTTGAAGACCTAGAAGAGCAGCTAAACATTTAGGACTTTTTTCTTTTTCTAATTAAGTTTCTTTTACATTAGTCTTCTAATTGTTTCCAGAAATCTAAGGTATTTGAAAAAAAAAAAAAAGACCTCATTTATACCAAGATCTATTTCTTAATAAGTGTTAAGACCTTGGAAACCTACTCTCTAAAATATAATTCTGGAAAAGGAATAGTTTAGCTAGCTGATTTGGGATTAAGGAACTGGATATCAAAACTACCTTTTTGTCCCTGTTATAAAATAATATAAAATTACTTTCCCCTAAAGGTATAGCACATACCTTTGAGATCTCAGAACAATTCAGATAAGGCACATACAGGATCAAGACACCATTGTCTCATTTTTTAAAAATGTTCTTCACACATTGATCACTACTTGACCTTACACAAAGTATTTAACCTTTCTCTCTCCACAAAAAGAATTCTGACTCCAACTGTCTTCTGATAGACAAATTATTGTTTTACAGCTTTTAAGAACCTTTTTAATTGCTCCCCTTGCTCCACTGATGAGCTTTGAAATATAGATAATACAAAGTTTTAACATCCGCCTTCACACAAGATATTCATTCTTGTAACAATCCTTTTGAAATCTGCACTCACTCCTTCTACTTCCTCCCTACTCATCGCTCCTTATTCCAACCCAATCTGGTTCCATTTTCCCATCCACTCTTCCGATACCAATAACCTCCTTGTCATCAAGTCAAGTGGACTTTCGTGAACACTCATCCCTTTGAACTTCTCAGCCACATTTCACACAATCGATTCCTTCCCTCTTCTCTCTCTCTTTTCTCATTTGGCTTTGGTAAAACTTTGTTCTTTTATGTTTCAATTGTATCTTTTCTTCCTCCTCTAACCTGCTAAACATAACGGTCAGCCCCTTCTCTGCAGTAACACCATCCATTCTCCTAATCAGAGCTCAGGTTTCACCATATTCAGTAACACCAAATCCATGCCTCTGGCTCAGAACACTCTTCTGAGCTCCATACTCAAACATTTAGATGCCGCCCTGTATCTCCACCAATCTGTCCCTTCATTCCTTCAACTCAACATTTCCCGAGTGGAGATCCTCTTGCTCTCCCCCCAGACAGCAACTCACTAACTATTAACATCACTAACTTTCAGATCAACCTGATACAAAACTTTAGAGTTGTTTTAATTACTCCTTCCCCTTGACCCAGACTTCAAATCAGTCAAGCTCACAACATTTTCAAATCTCTGCCTTCTTTTTCAACACTGTTCCTAGCATACAACAGAAGTTAACAAGGGTTACTTTCTGATTTTATTTTAGCTATTACGGCTGTATTTCAGCTGTCATTTCTTTCTTCTAAATTATTTGTTCCTGAAAGGAAGGGGCTGTGTTTTATTCATACCGTGTAATCCTTTAGCTGTGCCATTGAATGATGGAAGGGCAAGAGCAGTAGGCTCCAGAATTTCTATAAAGAAGGGGTTTAGAAATCTGGCTGTGGGAGCAGGGAGGACATAGGAGACTTCGTGGGAAGCAGCATTTGCATGGTTAGCACACTGTTTTCACTTAGGCTGCTTAGGTGGCTTTGGGATTCTGATGCAGATTTTGATGGTTCTAAAGACCCCTAAGATCCCTTAGCACTGCCTCAGCTGATAAGCACATTGCCCAAAAATAAATTGTATTAAGGATAGAGCAGGAATAAACCCAGCTTCTAGAGACGGTGAAAAGAGCCTTTTACGTTTCCCTGGAGTCACAGCCTGTCCCTACTGAGTCCAGTTCAGAAGAATGTCAAGCAGTCCCTTTTACTTGTCTCCTTCTCCCCTTCTCTCTTCCTCCCATGATTCCTTACCCACCTGCCCCTCCTCTCTAATTCCACTTCTCCATCCCCTCAGCCTGGTCTTGTGTGCAGAAAGAAGGAACAAAGGGAAATTATCTCTCTCTGACTAGAACCAGATGAAGCCACTTCATCTGATTGCATAGCTCTGATTGTAAAGAATTTCTGTCTTTTTTCCCATTTTTACCATTTCTTATTATTCTAGTATGGAATAAGCCAGAACCCCCAGGAAGGAAGGGTAAGCACTCTACCTATGAAAGGGTGAGGATTTTAAAATCCCATCCTGCAACTCACATAGTCCTACAAAACTCAACACAGAGACTAGAACAAATAAATATTTGGTAAATAAACTAATAAATGTGTTCTCTGTAAGATTCATAGATGAAATGGAAGTAGTCTCAAAACCAAACATACTAAATTCTGATTAATGTGTAATGCTTTATAAAATACAATAAAAGAATTTAATCTTTTTTATTTTCCTTGGATTAATGGTGCCTTCCTAATGAATCCAGGCTGTTAATGAATTTGGCTCAGCGCTAGTAAAATCAGTGAAGCATTTCTATCAAATCAGTATTCAGAGTATGTCTCCACTGATTTCAGCATAATAGCTAATATGTGAACTACCAAAACACAGTTGTTTACAATCCAGTACTCAAAGATCCTTCCCTTGAAAAAAATAAGAAAAACGTTGATGTTACAGAGATACCCCAAAATATAGAGTTCTAAATGTCATCAAACAGAATGTGAAGCCACGTTTTGGTAAATCATGTTCTATATTTCCACTAAATAACTAGAATAAATGTTACATAGCTGAGATCAGATGTGTTTGGTTGGCAACACCCATCCCTACACCGCCCAGCTTCAGCATCCATTTGTGGGAGCCAGATGGAAAATAGGGATAGAAAAGAATGGTCTTATATGTGGATTCCAGGGTCCAGAGAGGAACAAAGACACAGGATAATATCTAGTCCTTTTTACAGCCGGCCCCCAAGATTCAGTCTGAGCTATCATAGAGAAAAGGGCTGCAGAGAAAAGTTGAAGTGGCTGTTTGCAGAAGGAATTTCATGAGACTGGTGCCAGGTTAACAATGTCCAAGGCAGAGCTGGGGAAGGGGCATTTTATCGTTTCTGTAAATAACACAACATGGCTCCAATGTGGCCGTAAAAATGGAGAGGAATTCAGTCAGATTTGGCAGAGATGTTGCAGCTTTGGGAGCACAGTAAGAAAGTATGCTGGGTAGAGAAGCAGCCTTCCCACAGAGGCCACTGGAAAGCAGCTTGCAACCAGCGGCTCTCAACAGGGAGAATTAAATGGAATAGCACAAGAGGGGTGTTAGGAACACAAGTGAATCCCAAGAATGACTGGGGAGCTGTAGAGGTTGTGCAGATGGAAATCAACTAGCTAACAAAATAAATATATAAGCAAGCATGGCCTCATCTGGAACCAAAACCACTGAAGTTTGGGGATATTTGGTCTATAGTCATAATGTATAAATTGACGTCCTTCTTATTCAAAGTTAACCATTCTAGTATGTGTGAGTGTGTGTGTGTGTGTATGATTTCACTTATGAGTCTGAAGTTTTCAGCTACTTGGACACCAGAATATAATCCTTAATTTAATCCAACTCTCTTTTCTCTTGATTATTCATTTTACCCAAATAGAAAACAGCAATATGCTTTTTTTGTTGTTGTTGAGAAACTACATTGAGCAGTGTGGAAAAAAATTTTTAATAGTCTTCCATTAATGAACACAAAATGTATTTGGGGACATGAAATGACACATAAAGAACAATTGAGAAATAGATCAAGAATATATGCTAACATGCTCACAGAATACTTCCGGAAGAATACATAAAGACAGTGGTTTCTTCTGCAGAGGAGGACTGAAAGATAGGCATGGTTGGGGCAGCTTCATTTCATGCTTAGCCATTTGTACAGTTTGAACTTTTTTGCCATGTGTGTGTATTACCCTTTCAAAAACAAAATAATGAGTTGTCTTTTTCTAAAGGAAGTACAGAATAAAGTATTATAACCTAGTTATAATCTGTACAAGAGTGTAAGTCATTGGAGTCAGACAAACCTGGCATTGCTAACTGATCTAAGCCTGTTAAGACCTTCAGAATTCTCTGGTTCTTTATGGTAGGTGTCTATAATCTCTGGAAATGAATAGTAGATGAGAGCTCTACCTACAGTCTTATTAACAGGTAAGATACTATAATGAAAGTAAATCTCGGGCCAAATATTGTGACAAATACAAATATTTATTAGTAAGTAGGCACTAAAAATGCCATACAATCTTGGAGCTTGGTGGAAGTCCTTTAGACATTCAAACATGTATCTCACAAGCATTACAGACATGAAAATGTTTCAGCAACAGAATCAGCTAATCTACTTGCAGCAGACAACAGAATCTTCCATTAAGTGGTAGAGTGCTGAACTTAATGGACTGAGTGCTTTTTTAAAGAGTTTTAGGCTGATGGCCTTCCTAATTCTTATTAATATATAATATTATGTTATAATATTCTTATGTAACATTTATAGAGGTATCTGCATATCATTTCTAGTCAACAAACATATCTTAAATACCGCTTATTTCACCAACAAAAATTTATTTCTAACAGATGCAGCACAGTATAGTCTTAGAGGATGTAGGCTCTGGAGTCAGACCGCCTGGGCTCAAATCTGGCTGTGCCACTTGCTAGCCACATAACCTTGAGCAAGTTATTTAAGTTCTCTGTGCCTCTTTTCCTTCTCCTATAAAATAGGGATGCTAATTATGCCTACCTTGAAGGTCATTATGAGAAATAAATGAGTTGATGTTTACAAAGTGCTAAGATCAGTGTCTGGCAACTAATAAGGGCTATATTAGTACTTACTAAATATATTAAATTGGCACCTTTTAGGCTAATTAATGAACTCTCTAATGATGGGTTTGGGTTGGTTAGGGTCAGGGTTAGGGTTAGGGATTTCTTGCAGCCTTGGAAGATACAGATAGTGATTCCCTCTGGAACAAAGGGCAGGTATGATTACCACTCAAGAAAAAACTTCTGGATTTCCTAAACTTGGTGTTTGATTCGTGTAATACAACACATTGCATGTGCAAGTGTCATCCAGCCTTCTTTACGTCACCCTATGGGAATTAGATTTTGGAAGCTGGTAAAGAAGTATTAATACTCTAATTACTGATACTGCTATAACTAATAAACTATCCTTCATCTCTGACCCAAGGGTCTTGTGTCTTCTGCCAGCATCCATGCAGCTGTAGCAGGCAACTCATTAACTTATAAGTAGAGTAAAAGCTTAGCCCTTCACAGTTTTTAATGATATTAAAGATGTATTTTCAGCAAACTTAGGCCAATAAACCTGAAAACTTAGATGAAATCAACAAATGTCTTGAAAGACACAACTTACCAGACCTCTTCATGACATTGGGGAAGGCAAATTTTTCTTAGGCAGGACACAAAAAACACTACCTATAAGAGGAAAATAAATAAATTAGACTTCAGCAAATTAAAGTTTTTGCTCTTTGGAAAATATCATGGAGAAAATTAAAAGGTAAGCCACAGTCTGGGAGAAAATATTCATAATTGATATATCTTACAAAGTACTTGTACCCAGAATATATAAAGACCTCTCCCAGCTCAATATGAAGTCAAACAATTTAGTTTTTTTAACGAGCCAAATATTTAAACAGAAACTTCTAGGGCTTCCCTGGTGGTGCAGTGGTTGAGAGTCCGCCTGCCGATGCAGGGGACACAGGTTCATGCCCCGGTCCGGGAAGATCCCACATGCCATGGAGCGGCTGGGCCTGTGAGCCATGGCCACTGAGCCTGCGCATCCGGAGCCTGTGCTCTGCAACGGGAGAGGCCACAACAGTGAGAGGCCCGTGTACGGCAAAAAAAAAAAAAAAAAAAAAAAAAAACAGAAACTTCTAAAAACAAGATATAGAAATGGTCAAGAAGCAGATAAAAAATTCTCTACACCACTAGACAGCAGGAAAATGAAAAATAAAACTGTAATGAGATATCACAACATACCCATACATGATGGCTAAAATTTTAAAGACCGGCAATACCAAGTGTTGACAAGGATGTGAAACAACTACAACTTTGGTATGTTGTTGGTGGGAATGTGAAATAGTATACTGTAAACACTTTGGAAAGTAGTTTGTCAGTTTCTTATTGAGTTAAATGTATACTTATCATATGACCAAGCATTTCTACTCCTAGATATTTCCCCAAGAGAAAAATATATGTAAACACAAATACCAACAAAAATTTTCATAGCAGCTATGTTCAAAATAGTCAAAAATGAGGCCATATATGACAAACCCATAGCAAACACCATTCTCAATGGTGAAAAACTGAAAGCATTCCCTCTAAGACCAGGAACAAGGCAAGGATGTCCACTGTCACCACTTTTACTTAACATAGTTTTAGAAGTCCTAGCCATGGCAATCAGAGAAGAAAAAGAAATAAAAGAAATCCAAATTGCAAAAGAAGAAGTAAAACTGTCACTGTTTGCAGATGACATGATACTATACATAGAAAATCCTAAAGATGCTACCAGAAAACTACTAGAGCTCATCAATGAATTCAGTAGTTGCAGGATACAAAATTAATACACAGAAATCTCTTGCATTCCTATACACTAACAACAAAAGATCAGAAAGAGAAATTAAGGAAACAGTCCCATTTACCATCACATCAAAAAGAATAAAATATTTAGGAATAAATCTACCTAAAGAGACAAAAGACTGGTACTCTGAAAACTATAAGACACTGATGAAAGAAATCAAAGATGACACAAATAGACAGAAAGATATACCATGCTCTTGGATAGGAAGAATCAATATTGTCAAAATGACTATACTACCCAAAGCAATCTACAGGTTCAATGCAATCCCTATCAAATTACCAATGGCATTTTTCACACAACTAGAACAACAAATCTGTAAATTTATATGGAAACACAAAAGACCCCGAATAGCCAAAGCAATTCTGAGGAAGAAAAATGGAGCTGGAGGAATCAGACACTCTGGCTTCAGACTATACTACAAAGCTATGGTAATAAAAAACAGTATGGTACTGGCACAAAAACAGAAATAAAGATCAGTGGAGCAGGATAGAAACCATAGAAATAAACCCACACACCTATGGTCAATTAATCTACAACAAAAGAAGCAAGAATATACAATGGAGAAAAGACAGTCTCTTCAATAAGTGGTGCTGGGAAAACTGGACAACTACATGTAAAAGAATTAAATTAGAATGTTCTCTAACACCATACACAAAGATAAACTCAAAATTGCTTAAAGACCTAAATGTAAGACTCGATACTATAAAACTTGTAGAGGAAAATATAGGAAGAACACTCTTTGACATAAACCACAGGAATATCTTTTTTGATCCACCTCCTAGAGTAACGAAAATAAAAACAAAAATAAACAAATGGGACCTAATTAAACTTAAAAGCTTCTGCACAGCAAAGGAAAGCATAAACAAGATGAAAAGACAACCCTCAGAATGGGAGAAAATATTTGCAAACAATGCGACCAACAAGCGATTAATCCCCAAATTATACAAACGGCTCATGCAGCTCTATTTCAAAAAAAAAAAAAACCCCAATCAAAAAAATCGGCATAAGATCTCAACAAACATTCCTCCAAAGAAGACATACAGATAGCCCAAAGCACATGAAAAGACGCTGAACATCACTAATTATCAGAGAAATGCAAATCACAACTACAATGTGGTGTTACCTCACACCGGTCAGAATAGCCATCATCAAAAAGTCTACAAACAATAAATGCTGGAGAAGGTGTGGAGAAAAGGGAATCCTTCTACACTGTTGGTGGGAATGTAAATTGGTACAACAACCATAAGAACAGTATGGAGGTTCCTTAAAAAACTAAAAATAGAGCTACCATATGATCCAGCAATCCCACTCCTGGGCATGTATCCAGAGAAAAGCATAATCCAAAAAGATACATGCACCCCAATATTCATTGCAGCACTACTTACAATAGCCAAGACATGGAAGTAGCCTAAATGTCCATCAACAGAGGAATGGATAAAGAAGATGTGGTACATATATACAATGGAATATTAGCCATAAAAAAGAATGAAATAAGGCCATTTGCAGCATCATAGATGGAACTAGAGATTATCATACTAAGTGAAGTAAGTCAGAGAAAGACAAATATCACATGGTATCACTCATATATGGAATCTAATTTTTAAAAATGATACAAATGAACACATATACAAAACAGAAACAGACTTACAGATATCAAAAACAAACTTATGGTTACCAAAGGGGAAATGTGAAGGGGGGATAAATTAGGAGCTTGGGATGCACATACTCACACTACTATATATAAGATAGATAACCAACAAGGACCTACCATATAACACAGGGAACTCTACTCAATATTCTATGATAACCTATATCAGAAAAGAATCTGGGGCTTCCCTGGTGGTGCACTGGTTGGGAGTCTGCCTGCCGATGCAGGGGACACGGGTTCATGCCCCGTCTGGGAGGATCCCACATGCCGCGGAGCGGCTGGGCCCGTGAGCCATGGCCGCTGAGCCTGCGCGTCCGGAGCCTGTGCTCCGTCCGCAGCGGGAGAGGCCACAACAGTGAGAGGCCCGCGTACCGCAAAAAAAAAAAAAAAAAAAGAAAAGAATCTGAAAAAGAATGAATATATGTATATGTATAACTGAATCACTTTGCTGTACACCTGAAACTAACACAACATTGTAAATCAACTATACTCCAACAAAAGTCAAATTTTAAAAAATAGTCAAAAATGGAAACAAAAGCATTCAACAGGTGAATAAGTAAAGAAATTGTGGCATGTCACACAATGGAATGTTACTCATCATTAAAAGGAAAAAACTACTAATGCATACACAAAATGAATGAATCTTAAAACCATAATGCTGAGCAAAAGAAGCCAAAAACTGAACTGAATATACTGCATGGTTCCATTTACATGCAGTTCTAGAAAAAGCAAAACTAACCAATAGTGACAGAAATCAGATCATGAGCCTGGAGATGGAGAATTGGCTTCAAAGCAGTATGAGAAAAGCATTTGAGGCTATGAAAATATTCTATACATTGTTTGGAGTGATGATTATAGGGACTATACACACACATATGCCAAAGCTCATCAAACCGTACTGTTAAAATTGGTGCATTTTATTTTATATAAATTATAGCTGAAGTGATTTTTTTTAAATCATGACCACTTTCACTAGTTATAAAAGATTCAGTGGGTTTCAACCTCACTGAAACTTTGTCTAAAAGATATGAATGATACTATCCATTGTACTGGCAAGAAAATTATATTAAATAATTCATATAAACCATTTAGCACTATGCCTGGATCAAAGTAATAAAAATAATGTACACTAAATAACTGCTGAGAAGGTTAAGAGTAGTATCGATGGTATTATCCATTAAGTTTCCCTGGGGAGATGATTTCTGAGAAAACCATTAACGAAAGACATGGATTATTGGGGAGAGCATTCCATATAGAAAATGTCAGACAAAAGCACTGAGGTAAAATTGCCAAGATGAGTACAGTAATGGGTAACCATCAGGTATATTCTTCTGGGTTAGACAGAAAATTGAGAAAGAAGTTATGGAGGAAGAGAAGGTGAGAGGTGATAAGTCCAGAGATGTAAAAACTAGACTAGGAAATAACGGGACACGTTAGACGAAGTACAGCAATGATATAGAGAGACTGGTGTTCAAAGTAGGCTATTCTGAAAACTATGTATAAAGTGAATAGAAGTAGGGCATGACTTGAGACAAGTACAGGTAGAAACCTATCACTTCTCCATGCAAGAGGCAACAAGGCTTAGGTTAAAAGAGAGAAAAATAAGAATGTGCAAGAAACACTGTGGAGAAATATTTTCAGAAACTGATTCTAATTAGAAGCAAAAAAGAAAAAGGAGTTTCAAATAACTTCAAAGTCTTAATTTGGAAAAATGGGTTGTTCTTTAATACTAATGCCCAAGTGCACAATATGTGCAGAAGGAGAACAGAAAGGAAAACTCAGAAGAGAAAGTATTTTAAAGGGAAAATAGGAGAGAGGTTAGAGATTGTGGTAGTCCTTAGTGTTTGTGTTAGTTTGCTAAGGCTGCCATAAGTATCAGAAACTGGGTGGCTTAGAACAACACAGAAGCATTGTCTCACAGATCTGGAGGCTATGAGTCTGAGATTAAGGTGTCCACAGGGTTGGTTCCTTCTTTTTGTTTTTTTTTTTTGTGGTACGCGAGCCTCTCACTGTTGTGGCCTCTCCCGTTGCGGAGCACAGGCTCTGGATGCGCAGGTCCAGCGGCCATGGCTCACGGGCCCAGCCGCTCCGCGGCATGTGGGATCTTCCTGGACCGCAGCACAAACCCGTGTCCCCTGCATTGGCAGGCAGACTCTCAACCACTGCGCCACCAGGGAAGCCCAGGGTTGGCTCCTTCTGAGGGCTGTGAGGGAGAATCTGTTCCCTGCCTCTCTCTCAGCTTCTGGTGGTTTACCAGTGACCTTTGGTGTTCCTTTCTGCTAATGCTCCATCACCTCAATCTCCGCCTTCATCTTCATATGGTGTTCTCTCTCTGTGCATGTCTGTGTCCATATTCCCCATTTCCATAAGAAAACCAGTCACACTGCGTCAGGGATCCACCCTATGATCTCACCTTAACTAATTATCTTTGCGATGACCCTATTTCCAAATAAGGTCATTTTCTGAGATACTAGGGGTTAAGACTTCAACACATGAATTTGGGGGACACATAATTAATTCAACTCATAAAAGTGTTTGGGCTTCCCTGGTGGCGCAGTGGTTGAGAGTCCGCCTGCCGATGCAGGGAACACGGGTTCATGCCCTGGTCCGGGAAGATCCCGCGTGCCATGGAGCGGCTGGGCCCGTGAGCCATGGCCACTGGGCCTGCGCGTCCAGAGCCTGTGCTCCACAACGGGAGAGGCCACAACAGTGAGAGGCCCACGTACCGCAAAAAAAAAAAAAAAAAAAAAAAAAAAAGTGCTGTTCACCAAATATTTCTAGCCATCCCCTACTAAGCATATGTAGACTTGTATTTCCTCACTCTCTCTGAAGTTATGTGTAACCATATGACGTGCTTTGGCCAATAAAATGTGAATGAAAGTGACATATACCATGTCCAGATGAAGCTTTAAAGGCCAGTGCATGGTTTACACCACATTCTCTCCCCTCTGCTTAGGTATATGTCAAGGTCAATCCTCCATCAGCCAATGTCACTGAGGAACTATCATATAACAAGCAGAGCTTCCTTTCTGACTTGCATTGGGAATACAGCAAGAAAAAGAAATAAGCTTTTGTTGCATTGAGTTAGTTAAATATGGGTATTTTTTTTGTTATTCCTACTAGACACCTAGCTTATCCTGACCAACACAGGGAATTCCCTGGCAGTCCAGTGATTAGGACTTTCACTGCTGTGCTTTCACTGCTGAGGGCCTGGGTTCAGTCACTGGTTGTGGAACTAAGATCCCACAAGCTGCACAGCATGGCCAAAAAAAATTTTTTAATAATAATTTGGAACTGAGCAATACAGAGATGACTTAACTTCTTCTCAGAAGAGTAGTGATTAAAAAAATAACTGTCTATGAGTCAGCCATCACTTCACAGTTTTAAGACAAAAAAGGCTAAAAACCAAGAGCTTTGTTCCAACTCTGCACTGAACAGCAAGTTGGCAGATTGTTTCTTTGGTGGCTTCCAGAGAACCATGCCTCCTTGGGTAGACCTTTTCAACCTTGACTTTGGGACTGGCTATTTGACTGACTTTGGCCAGTGGTCCACTAATGGGCATGATGAAAACAGAGTCTTGCATATGGAGCCCATCCTCTTGGAGTGCTTGCCCTCTTGACCCTCCCTCGCAGAACCCAGCAACCATGTTGTGAGAAGTCCAACCTAGCCATGTAGAAAGGGCACATGGAGGACCATCAAGACCTTGGCTGACAGCTCCAACTGAGTTCCTAGCAATCATCGATTTGCCAGCATATGAGTGAGGATTCTTGGAATTGGATCTTTCAGCCACAATTAAGCCACCAGAACTGATGTCATGTGGAGCAGAAATGAACTGGCACATCAAGTCCTGTTCAAATTGCAGAATTATAAGCAAATAATGACTGTTGTTGTTTTAAGACACAAAGCATTTGGGGTGATTATCGTAACAATCAATAAATGCTTTTTGTACGATAAGTAGTCAAAAAATTAAAAGAAATTATTCTGTGTATTAATAATTCTTTGTTCTTTAGTAAAAGAATACTTTAGCATTACAGAGCCAAGATCATGAGCTCTGAAGTTGGCCATACTGGAGCTAAAACTCTGGCTCAGCCATTTACTAGCTGGACAAACACAGGCAAAGAAAACAATCTGTGGGCAGAGGAGAAGAACATGCTCTCACTCCCTCTTTCGAGAACACCAGATTCACAACTAACTGCTGAACAATCATCGACAGGAAGACACTGGCACTCACTAAAAAACATACCCCACATGCAAAGACAAAGGAGAAGTGGCAATGAGACGGTAGGACGGGCGCAATCACAATAAAATCAAATCCCATAACTGCTGGGTGGGTGACTCACAAACAGGAGAACACTTATAGCACAGGAGCCCACACACTGGAGTGAAGGTTCTAAGTCCCATGTCAGGCTTCCCAACCTCGGGGTCCAGCAATGGGAGGTGGAATTCCTAGAGAATCAGACTTTAGAAGGCTAGAGGGATTTGATTGCAGGACTTCCACAGGACTGGGGGAAACAGAGATTCCACTCTTGGAGGGCACACACAAAGTAGTGTGTGCATCGGGTCCCAGAGGAAGGAGCAGTGACCCCATAGGAGACTGAACCAGACCTACCTGCTAGTGTTGGAGGGTCTCCTGCAGAGGCGGGGGGTGGTTGTGGCTCACTGTGAGGACAAGGACACTGGCAGCAGAAATTCTGGGAAGTACTCCTTGGCGTGAGCCCTACCAGAGTCCGCCATTAGCTCCACCACAGAGCCTGGCTAGGCTCCAATGTTGGGTCGCCTCAGGCCAAACAACCAACAAGGAGGGAACCCAGCCCCACCCATCAGCACACAAGCAGATTAAAGTTTTGCTGAGCTCTGCCCACCAGAGCAACCACCAGCTCTACCCACCACCAGTCCCTCCCATCAGGAAACTTCCACAGGCCTCTTATATAGCCTCATCCACCAGAGGGCAGACAGCAGAAGCAAGAAGAACTACAATCCTGCAGCATGTGGAACAAAAACCACATTCACAGAAAGATAGACAAGATGAAAAGGCAAGGGGCTATGTACCAGATGAAGGAACAAGATAAAAGCCCAGAAAAACAACTAAATGAAATGAAGATAGGCAATCTTCCAGAAAGAGAATTCAGAATAATGATAGTGAAGATGATCCAGGACCTTGGGAAAAGAATGGAGGCAAAGATCGAGAAGGTGCAAGAAATGGTTAAGAAAAATATAGAAGAATTAAAGAACACACAAACAGAGATGAACAATACAATAATTGCAATGAAAAATACACTACAAGGAGTCAAAAGCAGAATAACTGAGGCAGAAGAACGGATAAGTGACCTGGAAGACAGAATGGTGGAATTCACTGCTGCAGAACAGAATAAAGAAAAAAGAATGAAAAGATATGAAGACAGCCTAAGAGACCTCTGGGGCAACATTAAACGCAACAACATTCATGTTATAGGGGTCCCAGAAGGAGAAGAAAGAGAGAAAGGACCTGAGAAATATTTGAAGGGATTATAATCTAAAACTTCCCTAACATAGGAAAGGAAAGAGCCACCCAAGTCCAGGAAGCGCAGAGAGTCCCATACAGGATAAATCCAAGGAGAAACACACCGAGACACACAGTAATCAAACTGGCAAAAATTAAAGACAAAGAAAAATTATTCAGAGCAGCAAGGGAAAAATGACAAATAACATACAAGGGAAGTCCCATAAGGTTAACAGCTGATTTCTCAGCAGAAACTCTACAAGCCAGAAGGGAGTGGCCTGATATACTTAAAGTGATGAAAGAGAAGAACCAACAACCAAGATTACTCTACCCAGCAAGGATCTCATTCAGATTTGATGGAGAAATCAAAAGCTCTACAGACAAGCAAAAGCTAAGAGAATTCAGCACCACTAAACCAGCTCTACAACAAATGCTTAAAGGAACTTCTCTAACTGGGAAACAGAAGAGAAGAAAAGGACCTACAAAAACAAACCCAAAACAATTAAGAAAATGGTCACAGGAACATACATATTGATAATTACCTTAAACGTGAATGGATTAAATGCTCCAACCAAAGGACACAGGCTTGCTGAATGGATACAAAAACAAGACCCATATATATGCTGTCTACAATAGAAACACTTCAGACCTAGGGACACATACAAACTAAAAGTGAGGGGATGGAAAAAGATATTCCATGCAAATGGAAATCAAAAGAAAGCTGGAGTAGCAATACTCATATCCAATAAATAGACTTTAAAATAAAGAATGTTACAAGGGACAAGGAAGGACACTACATAATGATCAAGGGATCAATCCAAGAAGAAGATATAACAATTATAAATATATATGCACCCAACGTAGGACCACCTCAATACATAAGGCAACTGCTAACAGCTCTAAAAGAGGAAATCGACTGTAACACAATAATAGTGGGGGACTTTAACACCTCACTTACACCAATGGACAGATCATCCAAAAAGAAAATTACTAAGGAAACACAAGCTTTACATGACACAATAGACCAGATAGATTTAATTGATATTTATAGGACATTCCATCCAAAAACAGCAGATTATACTTTCTTCTCAAGTGTGCATAGAACATTCTCCAGGATAGATCATATCTTGGGTCACAAATCAAGTTTCAATAACTTTAAGAAAATTGAAAACATATCAAGCATCTTTCCGACCACAACGCTATGAGGTTAGAAATGAATTACAGGGGAATAACCATAAAAAACACAAACACATGGAGATAAAACAATACGTTACTAAATAACCAAGAGATCACTGAAGAAATCAAAGTGGAAATCAAAAAATACCTAGAGACAAATGGCAATGAAAACACGACGATCCAAAACCTATGGGATGCTGCAAAAGCAGTTCTAAGAGGGAAGTTTATTGCTTTACAACCTACCTCAAGAAACAAGAAAAATCTCAAATAAAAAATCTAACCTTACACCTAAAGGAACTAGAGAAAAAAGAACAAACAAAACCCAAAGTGAGCAGAAGGAAAGAAATCATCAAGATCAGAGCAGAAATAAATGAAATAGAAACGAAGAAAACAAGAGCAAAGATCAATAAAACTAAAACTGGTTCTTTGAGAAGATAAACAAAATTGATAAACCATTAGTCAGACTCATCAAGAAAAAGAGGGAGAGGACTCAAAATCAATAAAATTACAAATGAAAAAGGAGAAATTACAACAGACACCGCAGAAATACAAAGCATCCTAAGAGACTACTACAAGAAACTCTATGCCAATACAATGGACAACCCAGAAGAAATGGACAAATTCTTAGAAACTTATAACCTTCCAAGACTGAACCAGGAAGAAATAGAAAATATGAACAGACCAATCACAAGTAATGATATTGAAACTGTGATTAAAAATCTTCCAATAAACAGTCCAGGACCAGATGGCTTCACAGGTTAATTCTACCAAACATTTAGAGAAGAGCTATCACCCATCCTTCTCAAACTCTTCCAAAAAATTGCAGAGGAAGGAAAACTCCCAAAACTCATTCTATGAGGTCACCATCACCCTGATACCAAAACCAGACAAAGATACTGCAAAAATAGAAAATTCCAGACCAATATCACGGATGAATATAGATGCAAAAATCCTCAAGAAAATACTAGCAAACAGAATCCAACAACACGTTAGAAGCATCATACACCATGATGAAGTGGGATTTATCCCAGGGATGCAAGGATTCTTCACTATACGCAAATCCATCAATGTGATACATCATATTAACAAATTGAAGAATAAAAACCATATGATCATCTCAATAGATGCAGAAAAAGCTTTTGACAAAATTCAACACTCTACAGAAAACTCTACAGAAAGCAGGCACAGAGGGAGCCTACCTCAACATAATAAAGGCCATATATGACAAACCCACAGCAAACATCATTCTCAACAGTGAAAAACTGAAAGCATTTCCTCTAAGATCAGGAACAAAACAAGGATGTCCACTATCACCACTATTATTCAACAAGTCCTAGCCACAGCAATCAGAGAAGAAAAAGAAATAAAAGGAAAACATATTGAAAAGAAGTAAAACTGTCACTGTTTGCAGATGACATGATACTATACATAGAGAATCCTAAAGATGCTACTAGAAAACTACTAGAGCTAATCAATGAATTTGGTAAAGTAACAGGATACAAAATTAATGCACAGAAATCTCTTGCATTCCTATACACTAATGATGAAAAATCTGAAAGAGAAATTAAGGAAACACTCCCCTTTACCACTGCAACAAAAGAATAAAATACCTAGGAATAAACCTGCATAGGGAGACAAAAGACCTGTATGCAGAAAATCATAAGACATTGATGAAAGAAATTAAAGGTAACACAAACAGATGGAGAGATATACCATGTTCTTGGTTTGGAAGAATCAATATTGTAAAAATGATACCCAAAGCAATCTACAGATTCAATGCAATCCCTATCAAATTACCAACAGCATTTTTTACAGAACTAGAAAAAAATCTTAAAATTTGTATGGAGACACAAAAGATCCCGAATAGCCAAAGCAGTCTTGATGGAAAAAAACGGAGCTGGAGGAATCAGACTCCCTGACTTCAGACGATACTACAAAGCTACAGTAATCAAGACAACATGGTACTGGCACAAAAACAGTAATATAGATCAATGGAACAGGATAGAAAGCCCAGAGATACACCCACGCACTATGGTCAACCAATCTATAACAAAGGCGGCAAGGATATACATTGGAGAAAAGACACTCTCTTCAATAAGTGGTGCTGGGAAAACTGGACAGCTCCATGTAAAAGAATGAAATTAGAACACTCCCTAACACTGTACACAAAAATAAACTCAAAATGGATTAGAGACCTAAATGTAAGACTGGGCACTATAAAACTCTTAGAGGAAAACATAGGAAGAACACTCTTTGACATAACACAGCAAGATATTTTTTGACCCACCTCCTAGAGAAATGGAAATAAAAACAAAAATAAACAGATGGGACCCAATGAAACTTAAAAGCTTTTACACAGCAAAGGAAATCATAAACAAGATGAAAAGACAATCCTCAGAATGGGAGAAAATATTTGCAAATGAAGCAACTGACAAAGGATTAATCTCCAAAATTTATAAACAGCTCATGCAGCTCAATAGCAAAAAAACAGACAACCCAATCCAAAAATGGGCAGAAGACTTAAATAGGCATTTCTCCAAAGAAGATATACAGACTGCCAACAAACACATGAAAGAATGCTCAACATCATTAATCATTAGAGAAATGCAAATCAAAACTACAATGAGATATCATCTCACACCAGTCAGAATGGCCATCATCAAGAAATCTAGAAACAATAAATGCTGGAGAGGGTGTGGAGAAAAGGGAACACTCTTGCACTGCTGGTGGGAATGTGAATTGGTACAGCCACTATGGAGAACGGTATGGAGGTTCCTTAAAAAACTACAAATAGAACTACCATATGACCCAGCAATCCCACTACTGGGCATATACCCTGAGAAAACCATAATTCAAAAAGAGACATGTACCAAAATGTTCATTGCAGCTCTATTCACAATAGCCCGGAGCTGGAAACAACCTAAGTGTCCATCATCGGATGAATGGATAAAGAAGATGTGGCACATATATACAATGGAATATTACTCAGCCATAAAAAGAAACGAAACTGAGCTATTTGTAATGAGGTGGATAGACCTAGAGTCTGTCATACAGAGTGAAGTAAGTCAGAAAGAGAAAGACAAATACCGTATGCTAACACATATATACGGAATTTAAAAAAAAAAAAAAAAAGTCATGAAGGACCTAGGGGCAAAACGGGAATAAAGACACAGACCTACTTGAGAATGGACTTGAGGATATGGGGAGGGGGAAGGGTAAGCTGTGACAAAGCGAAAGAGAGGCATGGACATATATACACTACCAAACGTAAGGTAGATAGATAGTGGGAAGCAGCCGCAGAACACAGGGAGATCAGCTCGGTGCTTTGTGACCGCCTGGAGGGGTGGGATGGGGAGGGTGGGAGGGAGGGAGATGCATGAGGGAAGGGATGTGGGAACAGATGTATATGTATGACTGATTCACTTTGTTATAAAGCAGAAACTAATTAAAAAAAAAAAAAAAAAACCTCTAAAGTTGCTGCTTTAATACTGATAAACTTAGAAGGGACCTTCATGCTTTAATGTGGTTGTGTATTAGAATATTCGACCTGATAGATATCCAAAGGCTAGAACAATCTCCCAATGGTTTCACATTTTCTAACTTACATTTTCTAACTCCCTCCATGTTTTCAAAGAGAAGTAAAATCGATAAGACAGGCTGTAAGCATTAAGACTTAGATCTTGTTTTTCCTTTACAAATCTCAGTCTACAGCTGCTCCACTGCATCGCCATTAACAACATGGATCCACGGAACATTTGCAAATGGCCTGAAGGGACATTTCCTGCATGGAAGTTACCAACATTTATAAGGTAAACATTGCCATTTGTTTCCTCAAAAGTCGATGGAAAACCTGATTTCAGCTCTACTCCTATCACACTAGAAGCAGCCTTGTCATTTGTTAAGATAGCCATTGTCTCCTCTCTAGTAGAACAAGCTCAGTCACAGGCTTCTCCAAGTCTCATCCATCACGCTCCTCATGGCAGAGCCTGCTTCTATCAATCACTGTGCGCTCTCAATTCTCTCTACCCTATAATCCCTCTGGACAGTGCACTGCAGTACTGTGCTGGATTCCAGGCTGCCTTACAAATATCATCTGGTAATTTCATCAATACATATGTTTCAAATGCCAAGTCGTTTATAAATCTGAAACAAAGCACTACTACAACTATTGCTCCTTATTTCCTAATAGTTTTATTCACTTTATATCCTTACTAACTGCTTGCAGGATAAATGGATAGACATCAATATAGCATGGTGGTTAACAGCATGAACTTTAAGTTTGAATTAAGGTGGAGTCCTAGCTTCATCATCTATTAGCTGTGAAACTTTGGACAAGTTATTTAAACTCTCTAAACCTCGGGTTCTTCATCCGCAAACCAGGGACGTTAGTACCTATTTTATAACTTTCTTGTAAGGATGAAACGTTAGGGTCGTGGTAGGACAGGTGTCTAATGCAAAATAAGGGCCTAAGAGATGTTTGTTATTGTAGTCACTGTTTGTCCCACTCACTCGACAGCTATTTTCTGAGCACCTACTATGTTCCCAGCATGTTCTAAAGGTTGAGTAATGAGTGGTGAATAAAAGAGACATGGTCTATGTACTCTATGGAGCTTACACCCTGGTGAGGAGAGGCACAATAAACAACTCAGCATATAATTACAAATAGTGACAAAGGCTGAGAGAAAGACAGATGCTGTGATAGAGAACACCAGAGAAAGATGGGATAATCAGGAAGGGCTTTCTGGAGAAAGTTATCTTTAAACTGCAACCTGAAAGATGAGGAAAATACCCAGTGAAGAGTGGGAGAAGGCAGAGGACAGAGGCTAAGTGGGAAAGCACTATGAAGTAGGTCGAGGGTCTGGAGCACGCTTATTAAGTATTGATCAGACTGAAAGAGTTTCAGAAGCCAGAAAAGGCAGAATCTTGTAGAACATGGGAAGAAGCTTGGATTTTACTCTAAATTCAATAGGAAACTATTGAGAAGTTTTAAGGAGGAGAGTGGCATGATCTGATTTCTGTTTTTAGGAAATTACTCTGGTTATCATGTGATAATTTGGAAAAATGCAACAGAAGTGGATGGACAAGTTAGGAAGCTGTTGCAATAGTCCAGGAAGGAGATGATGGCGACTTGGACTTAGTGGCAGGGGTGCCAGTAGAATCAAATCTCACCATGATATTGACTGGGGGAGGGAGGTGTTGTGGTTGACTTCAATTTCTTCCTGTTTATTTCACTCTTATAACTATCACCAGCCAGCCTTTAGGCTTCCAAAACAGGGCGTAGCAGAATAATAATCTTAGATGTTTACATTAAATATTCTCTTGTACTTATATGGTTATTTTCTAGCAACCTTCTCAGAAACTTACTCAACACATTTCCCTGTTTACATCAGTATTCCCCAAATCCTGCAATAAGACTTAGAGAAAAGTAAAAATTCTTCATCATCATGAAAACTTTACTCTTTAGCACCAAGCTGAGATGCTGGTAATCTGTGAAGCCTTGTTTTAATCCCATCCAATGCAACAAAAATTACCGAGCCTCCCCTCTATGAAATTTGTTTTTTGCCTTACCTGGAAGCCCCAAGGATTCTCTACATAACTTACTTTGCTTCAAATTTATATGTGCCTACTTTCATTCCCTTATAAACAACACCAACAGGTGGTATGGAATATTTGGTTGCATAATGATTAAGCCTGAATTTGGTGAGAACTCAAAGATTAAGGTTATTCTTAGCAAAACAAGTAATCCACTGCCAGGACTTTAAAGTGTTTAATGATTTATATCAAAAGAACACCTATGGAAGCACACCATGTGACTTGCAGATCTCCGTTTAAAACCATATATACCTGAAATAAGAATCCGTGTACATTCACCCACAAACACTATCTCAACACCATGAAAGAAATGAGTGACTCCATCTTTGTGTGTTAGGGAGTAGATTCTGAAACTAATCTCAATCACCACTTGATGCATGTTCCGTCAAAATGCAGGCCCCAAGGTGTTCAATGCATTCTGGCTATTTAAACATCTTTATGGGATTTTTCTCAACAAGTGGTAGCAATGCAATTCTTCTACTCTTACTATGTGCAGAAAATAGTTAACAGGAGGATACTTGAGAAAATATCACAGGGTCATTTCATTGTCCCATAGCTCAGCATGTTGTAGTTTGAAACAACCAAAGATCCAATTCATCCTATCTGTTGTAGTCCCAGAACTACCCTTTTAAAGAAAATTTTGTATCTAGAATCAGAAAACTCAGCCTTAAAGTAATTCAACCCAGATTAGGCAATTTTGATAGCAGAGAAGAGAAAACAAAAACACTGAAGACAGCACAGCATGTCATCCAGAAAGATGAGATGTGGGTGTGGAACCAGACTAGGGGCAGCAACACAGAATGACGAAGCATTTGGAAGAGGAGATGGAGTGGGAGAATTCCAGAATTCCAAAGAAAAGTTTTATCTAATAATTAAAATGACATCCACCAGTTACCAAGCATATGCCAAGGGCCAGACACTATACTAGACACTTCATGAATCTTATCTCTAATTCTTGTAGCAACTCTACAAGGCAGGTCTTAAGTATTCTCATTTTTTGACGAGGAACCAAATCTTCATAAGGTTATATACCAGGCTTAACATTCCTCACTCAGCTAGGAACTGCAGAGCCAGAATGTGATGTCATTTCTATCCATCTTTTGTAAAGACCAGAGCTGCCTGGTAGGGTTGTTCAACCTACACAACCCTATACAATGGTCCTGTTAAAGTCCACCTCTTGGGCTTCCCTGGTGGCGCAGTGGCTGAGAGTCCACCTGCCGAGGCAAGGGACACGGGTTCGTGCCCCGGTCTGGAAAGATCCCACATGTCGCGGAGCGGCGGGGCCCCTGAGCCATGGCCGCGGAGACTGCGTGTCCGGAGCCTGTGCTCCGCAACGGGAGAGGCCACAACAGTGAGAGGCCCATCTACCGCAGAAAAAAAAAGCCCACCTCTTTCCACAAAAATACATTTTCCAAAGTTTGATTAAGTTTTAAACACTGACATTTAGAAGCCCTAAGCTCAAAGCTGCAGTCCTAAGGTGAATTTGAGAAGCCCCAAGCATTTTTGATGGAAGGAAGACCATACTGACATATTTTCAGAAATATGGCAGAGTAGCTCAGGGAAGCTCTGACAGGGAGACCAAGGTGGCACATGACAAATAGTTTCTGGGTGATCTATTCTGAGCAAAAGTCGGAGAGAAGAGGATGTGGAACCGCACATGGTGGCTGACTTTATGAAGAGTGTGGCAGATATTGGCAGTTGCCCTCTAATATCTATCACCCTCTTATTTCTTTTAGAAACAAAACTCCTGAGTTTTAGCTGGGTTTAGCTGTTCAGCTAGATACTTTCCCAGGCTCCTTGGCAGCTAGGTTCCAACCAATGGAGTTTCTGGTTGACATGTGTCAGATTAAAAATAAATCTAGACTTTATTAGAAAGGATTATTGAGAAGCATTGGGGAGGGATGATGGCAATGGGAGGGAAGAGAACTATTACAGCAGGGAGAACACTGACCACATGATCTGCACGTGTCAGGCAAAATGGGTTTCTTCCACCAAGAGGAGGAAACAAGGCTAGACAGAACCAGGTGCAGGGAAGTGGGATGAAAGGGTGGCAAAGTCAGACAGTAGATCAAAGAATGTTTCACCCTGAGTCCAGCGCATTTTCTGGGAGACCCTTAAGGAGGGGCTGTACCCCGGCTCAGGCTGAGGGCAGGCCAAATTTCAAGGGGCTCAAGGGAAGGAGAAAATCTTAACCAAAGCCTGGTTAATAAATATTTTGTTCCCAGTGATCAGTGGGGACCAAACAGTTCTGCTAATCAGTTAGGAAGCAAAGAATGGGAATTTGGAGGGTCTGTGTCTGGCCTTGTCATACACAAACAAGAGCGGCATCTTGAGTTTTTTCTAAATCATGGGTAAGTGTGGTTCTTTGCAGTAAGTTGTTTCCCAGAACACAAAGAGTAGGAAGGATTTCTTTAATCACTGCGGGTTTCCAGAATCACAGGGCTCTGGTAAAGTTCGACATGGTCATAATCTTAAGAGGAATCTGCTTGCCTGTACTTCCTCTTTGGCCTGTTAGTGGTTGGAGCTTAGATGTGGTGGTGATGAGTCACCCTAAGGGAGGGTATAACCTAAGATGGGAAGAACCTGGGTGCCTGAATGACTTTGTGGAACAGAGCTATCAGCTTGCCCTCGTCAGCTCACCTACCTCTGGACTATTAGGAAAGAGAAAAAGAAGCTTCTATCTA